>NC_055992.1:61901074-62204104 GCF_018446385.1 Zingiber officinale
CTTTATTTTCTTTATTTGTTTTCTTCTCTTCCTCGCCAAAATCCCTCGTGCGCCCGATCCTCCTCGTGTGCTCTAACCGCGGCAGTTCCTCCTCCCCCTCGCGACAAATCCCCACAGCCACATCTTCTTCCTTCTCCTCTCCTTTGCCGCCATCACAGCGACGCCGCAACCCTCGGTGCCCTAGCGCGGGTCATCGCGTGCCCTAGCCGAGCTCGCCGACGCCGCTGCCCTCTTTGGACCGGAGCAGTACCAGCCATGCCCAAATTGGGTTGTGCCGCCGCCGAGATTGCTTCGCCGCCACCGACCTAGTGTTGCCGCCGGCCTTCCTCCGCCCTACAGCAGACTTCCACCAGTGTCTTAGCCTCCAGCCACTGTGCCCTAGGTCTTTCACCGGCACGTCTTTGCTCGGGTGGTTTCCGGCCAGGAGCAAGGGGGGGGTCAAGTTTTAGTTCTTCCTACTTGGTCCGATTGTTGACAGCAAGGTAAAAGATTAGGTGGTCAGGTGGGTTGTGGTTTGATGTGTGATCCCATTTATTGAACTCAACATAATCTCATCAGTGGGAAGGATTTCAGCAGGGGGATTTGGTTTCGTGGGGACTTCGTTTGGTTCTAGCAGCACTCCAGTGAGCAGTTCCTTTGTTCCAGCATCAAGAGGGGCTGTGAATTGAGGTATCGTGTAAATTTTGATACATGATGAGTTAGGTTTATGTATAGTATTGGATTGGTATTGAATTTAATCCATTGCTTGTTTTGTTACATGCGATCAATTCCATTTCTAAGGAAGGATAAGGTTATTAAATAGGTTTGGAGATTTTTATTTAGCTATATAGCTAAATACAGTATCTGTTTGATAATACAGGACCTTGACGCGAGACGGTATCTCGACGTCAGATTGGACATTTCTTATTTGGAGGCGGGTACTTTTGACTTATTGTCTTTGATATGCTTAGTAATGAAATTAACAATTTGCATTAATTGTGTTTTCTTATTTGTTTTGGTTAATCACTGCCCGATACATGTTACCTACTTGATTGATTGTTTGTTTGCATCTCGTATTGATACCTATCTGATTTCACATGCTCATGGGTAGTGATATAACCATGTTTTACCATGTCAGGACTTAGGTTTGATACCTTATTTGATCAGTATACCTTGATATGATTTATTCACTATGGTGCCCATTGTTATATGTCCAGAGGTTGGTTTAGTATATTACCATGCTTAGTGACATGCACCATTTGCATGCTATGTGAGAGATTGCTCCATTATTGTCGAGCACTTTGCCAGTTTTCATCACTGTTCGGTGCTCCATTGTGACGCACATGGGTAGCGTGACACAGCGTGGTAGCACGTCAGTTTGACTCTTCCGGTGTTCCGTTGGTCCGCTCATGGGTAGTGTGACGCAGCGTGTAGCACGTTAGAGATCCCTCCCCGTCATAGCGTACCGGGAGATGAGAGCATTGCGCTCCCCCATTTATGATTTGGGGTAGGAGTACGTGTGTACTCCGACAGCATCCCGTCCTCTCGGTCACTCATCAGGAGTAGTGATGCAGAGTGCACGGTTGTCACAGCCCTACCCACTCGGTCCCACTTTTGTTATGAGTTGGCTGACTGGCGTCAGGGGTGACCATAACATTGGCATCATATGCATGATGCATTTATTGTTTGTGATTGTGTTTGCTGCATTTATATGCTGCATATTGTTTGGATACCTATGTTTGACATGCATACAGGTCTTCTATACCTTTCGGACTGTTTGTCCTTATACCGGGTCCTGGTTAGTACAGATTCTCTCCTGTCTACTTCGGTTTGCATTTATCTTTATTTTTATCAGGAGACTGTACGCATGATTAGTGCTAGGTGTTATTTCTTTACTTTGCATATCAATTGTACCTGCTGAGTGTTGGACTCACCCCGCCTCCATTGTTGTTATTTTCAGGTTGATGCTGTCAGGAGGGAGTTCTAGTCGCTAGTCCTCACTGCACGTAGTGCTAGATCCCTGCAGACCTCGATGTTTTATCTATCATTTAGTTTTGTTTTTATTTTGATTATGTGTGGACTTGGTTATTTGGATACTTGGACATCGTATGTTTTTCTTTTGATATTGATGGATGTTCTATTCGATATGTTTTTACTACATGCCTGCCTGGACGGCAGAAGAGGTGAGTTTCGTCGGATTTGAGTTTTACGAGTGTAGTGGAGTAGGGTGGATTTCGAGTCAGTGTAGTATTGTGATGTTACTATTATAAACTGTGTGGTGAATTTTTTTTTATTTATTGTTATTATTCCAGCCGCCTGTGGCTGAGGTATATGAGATGTAGAAAAGTTTCAGATTGTCCACCGTATAGGGGAGATGCTGCCGAAATTTTTTTCTTGGACAGGGACTCCTCTGGGGCGTGACAATATATATGCATAAAGTACGTGAATGTGCGCTAAAACATGCGTAAATGATCATAATATTTGCGCACATCAAATACCCCAAATTTGAATGTGTTTCAAACTAGGCTTATGCCCATTCCACAATTCTGTGGGAGTAGAGGGTACTGACTTAGAAGGTACCAAGTTCAAAATGTACGCTGTCGTTTCCAGAGCATATCCCCAAAAAGAATTTGGTAATTTTGAATAACTCATCATTGATCTAAACATTTCCATAAGAGTCTTATTCCTTCATTCCACCACGTAATTCTGATAAGTAACTCCTAAACTCTCCTAAGAGGTACTCTCCATCACGATCGGATCGTAGTGTCTTGATACTTTTACCATGACGTTTCTCCACATCAGCCTTGTACTCTTTGAACTTATCAAAGCACTCAGACTTGCAGCGCATCAAGTAAATGTACCCATATCTCGAATAGTTGTCTATAAAAGAGATAAAATATTTGAAACCACCTCTTGCCTGGATAGTCATAGGCACACACAAATCAGAATGAACCAATTCCAACATTTCTTTGGCTCTATACCCCTTTTCCTTAAAAGGCCTCTTGGTCATTTTTTCTTCCAAGCAAGACTCGCAGGTCAGAAAGTTTTCTACTACCAATGAACCCAAAAGTCCATCAACTATTAACTTTTGAATCCTACTCAAGTTAATATGACCTAACCTTAGATGCCAAAGATATGTTTGGCTCATTTCCAAAGGTTGCTTTCGCTTATTAGAATTAGAAGATGTGTTATTAATTTTCATTTGTTGCATCATGTGAGTTATTGGATTAAGAGTATACAAATTGCCAACCAACACACCATAACAGATAACCACCCTTTTTTTCTTGACAACCACTTTGTCATCAAAAGAAATAGAATATCCATCCATAAATAATTTAGAAAATGAAATCAAGTTCTTTCTAAAACATGGTACGTAAAGATAATTTTTCAAAATCACAGTTTTATTCCTATCACAAGATAAATAAACATCTCCAACTACAATAGCCGCCACTCTCGTAGCATTGGCCATGTAGATGGTGATCTCCCCATTATGTAGTCGTCTAGTTTCCTGGAACCCTTGCAATGAATTACAGACATGATCAGTGACTCCCGTATCTACACACTAGGTACCAGTAGATAACACCGCTAAACATGTTTCAACAACTAATGAATATGATATACCTTTATTGTTCTCTTTTCTGTGAGGACAGTCCACCTTCCAATGTCCAGACTGCATGCAAGTGAAGCACTTGCCTTTTGGCTTCTTCACACTTGCCTGCAGCCTAGTCCCTTGAGGTCGAATCACTTTCTTTGCCGAACCAACTTATTTTTTCTTCTTCTTTCCGACTTTCCGACTTTCAACTTATTCCAATCGATCGGTTTTGCGCCTTTAGCAGTGTTCTGTTCAGTTTTGCGCCTCAATCGATTTACCAATCGATTGCTTGCTGGATTCCAATCGATCAGTTTTGCGCCTCATGCCAGATAAACGCATCCCTGGACTTTCTTGCCAAGACTCTGGTCCTCGACCTCCTTCGACTTCTCTTGACTTACACCCGTTCTTCTGACCTACAAGGACTTTCTCCAGTAAAACTTACAGCACACGTTAGATCCAAACGTATTAACCTAAACTTAAATAGTTGTCAACACATTGAAAACACCCAAGGCATGATTGCACCAACAATCTCCCCCATTTTTGATGTTTGATAATCTATTTGAGTTTAGGCTAATTTCCAACACATTATAATAATAAGATGATAAGCAGTAAATAGCAATAAGCATGAGCTAACATAAATACAATATCGTTACTAACTAGGCATAAAAGTCATCTTACTTGATTATAAGCAATAATAGCAAATCATATATGTCTAAGCATGAATTTCCTTCTTAATTAAGCATAAACTTCAATTTACATCTCCCCCTTTGTCAAAGATCAAAAAATAAAACTCCCCCTCAATTTGTGCACTAAGCAAACATGATAAATCCGAGGGGTACTCCCCCTAAAGCACACAGATATCAACATAATATAACAACTCGGATTTTAGAAGCATAATAAAATATAGAGAAGCAGAGTATCATATATCCAAAATAAAGTGAAGTTCACAGAGGGACTCCACAACAAATATCCACATAGCGTACAATAACATGAGTCATAGAGGGACACAAAACTCAATGAGATCATCTCCCTGAGTAGTGGGAGCAGGATCAGAAATGGCGATAAGATCAGAAGAAGGGGCAGATGCAGTAGTAGGAGCAGGAGCATCAGCAGATGCAACAGCACCCTTAGTGATGTGAACCCAACGAGAGAGATATCTCAAGAACCCACAACGAATTGAAAACAGAAAGAAGGAAGGTCTAAGTCGATAAGATGGATGAAAAGAAACCTCGACCCAATGCTTAGAAAAGCACGAACCTTGGTATAGAAGATGGAAGACGCCACAACCTTGGGATTGAGGTTGATAAGTCTTCGAACGCCACAAGGAGATGCCTTGATAAGTTCAAGTTCAATGAAGAACCAACAAGCGAGAGCCTCACCGTGTTTTAGATTAAAAAATATATCAAAGATGCATGTGTGGCCGTCACCCCCTTTATTTGTAGCTATAAGGTGACCAAAAAACCCTAAAAGGACAAAAGAAAGCCCATTTAGTAAAGGCCCATATAGACTACTTAGCCATTTTAAGCATATGGCATTATTACAACCCAAATAAAAGGTAAAAATGAGTCCAAATTGAGCCAACATATCCATACTACATAGATATGAGACTTAAATACTAATTTAGCTCATCTAAGGCTCGAATTAGGTTGACTAAGCCGGATGACTTGCTCTTGGTCAAACCTTATTCAATAGTAGCTTTGGCCTTCACATCTTCAATTAGCACATTAAGTGCTTCCTTCATCTTTTTAGCCCTAGCCCTTGTAATTGGTCCTCCATTGATGCATAATGGATCATCATTAATATCTGGAGTGGATTGAGCATGACCCATATCACTAGCTTGTTGCGCAACTTGTTCTCTTTCATTTATTCCATCATTCCCCCTCTCCTCAAAAGGATTCGTCCTCGAATCTTGATCACCTACATCAAAAGGAGAAAGATCAGAAACATTAAATGTAGCACTCACATTATACTCACCTGGTAAATCAATCTTGTATGCATTATCATTGATTCGAGCAATGACTTGAAATGGACCATCTCCTCATGGATGCAACTCAGTACGACGTTTAGCTGGAAATCTTTCCTTCCTCATATGAACCCAAACCCAATCTCCGGGTTCAAAGATCACTTTCTTTCGTCCCTTGTTGGCTTGCGCAACATATTGTTCAGTCCTCTTTTCAATTTGCAATCGAACTTTCTCATGCAGTTGCCTCACAAACTCAGCTTTTCTAGTACCATCTAAACTGGCACGCTCAGAGATAGGCAAAGGCAATATATCTAAAGGAATTAAAGGTTTGAACCCATATACCACTTCAAAAGGAGAAAAATTAGTAGTAGAATGCATAGATCTATTATAAGCAAATTCAACATGTGGTAAACAATCTTCCCAACCTTTTAAATTCTTTTGAATGATAGCTCTCAACAAAGTAGATAAAGTTCGATTTACTACCTCAGTTTGTCCATCTGTTTGTGGATGACAAGTTGTGGAAAACAAAAGCTTTGTTCCTACCTTTCCCCACAATGTCTTCCAAAAGTAGCTTAGAAACTTTGCATCACGATCTGAAACTATGCTCCTCGGTACTCCATGAAGTCGCACGATCTCCCTAAAAAATAGATCAGCAATATGGTTAGCATCATCTGTTTTCCTACAAGGAATAAAATGAGCCATTTTAGAAAATCTGTCCACAACCACAAAAATAGAATCCATACCTCGTTTAGACCTTGGTAGTCCTAAAACAAAATCCATGGAAATATCAACCCAAGGTTCACTAGGAATTGGTAAAGGTGTATACAGTCCATGAGGTAAAGATCTAGATTTCGCTTGCCTACATGTAATACACTTCTCACAAAATTTAACTACATCCCGTTTCATTTGTGGCCAAAAGAAATGCTCTACCAACACTTCTAGAGTTTTTTTAACTCCAAAATGTCCCATTAGTCCCCCACCATGAGATTCTTGGATTAATAATTCCCTTAATGAACAATTAGGCACACACAACCTATTCACTCTAAAAAGAAACCCCCCATGTCTATAAAACTTCCCAAATGCAGTATGTTCACAAACTTCAAACACATTTCCAAAGTCAGAATCATTAGAATATAAATCTTTAATGTATTCAAATCCTAACAATTTAGTGTTTAAAGTAGAGATCAAGGTATACCTTCGAGACAAAGCATCAGCAACAATGTTTTCCATACCTTGTTTATACTTTATCACATAAGGGAATGGTTCAATGAATTCTACCCATTTTGCATGACGTCTATTCAACTTACTTTGGCTCTTCAAATGCTTCAACGATTCATGATCAGTGTGAATAACAAACTCTTTGGGCCACAAGTAATGCTGCCAAGTCTCTAAAGCCCTCACCAATGCATACATCTCCTTGTCATAAGTTGGATAGTTCAAAGCTGCTCCGCTGAGTTTCTCACTAAAATAAGCAAGGGGTCGACCTTCTTGCATTAGCACAGCTCCAATACCTATTCCTGATGCATCACACACTCAGTTATCGTTTTTGGTGTTGGCCAATCACGTATTGCCTTAACCTTTTCTTCATCAACCGCTATTCCCTTAGCACTAACAATATAACCAAGAAACTCTATCTGATTAGTGCAAAAAGAACATTTTTGAAGGTTAGCATACAATTTTTCATTTCACAAAACAAGTAGAACTTTTTGTAAATGATTAAGATGTTCATCTAAATTTTTACTATAAATCAAGATGTCATCAAAATATACTACAACAAAGTTCCCAATATAAGCACATAAAATATGGTTCATTAATCTCATGAAAGTACTAGGTGCGTTAGTTAGGCCAAATGGCATGACTAACCATTCATACAAACCGTACCTAGTCTTAAAAGCAGTTTTCCATTCATCTCCCTCACGCATGCGAATTTGATGATAGCCAGACTTCAAATCAATTTTAGAGAAAATGCAAGAACCATGTAGTTCATCTAGCATATCATCTAATCTAGGAATAGGATGACGATACTTTACCGTAATCTTGTTGATAGCTGTAAAATACCGGAAAATAGGCGAATATTAATAAGGGAATTTTCCGGAATTTTTAGAAATTTTTCGGGAATTTTTCGGAGCTCGTACGGACGAGTTAACGGCGATAAAAACGGGGCCCGGAAAAGCCTGTTTAGGCTACCCCGTTTATGTGAGGAAATGTTTATATTTACATTTCCTTTTTCTTTATTTTCTTTATTTTCTTTTCCTTCCGCCGTTCTCTCTTCCTCGCCGAAACCACACGCGCCCGAAGCTTTCTTCCCTTGCCCTAACCGGTGCCGCCGCCGAGTTTGCTTCGGCACCACTGACCCAGCGCTGCCGCCGGCCTTCCTCAGCCATAGAGCCATCTCCGATCTATGCCCTAGCCAGCACCGACGCCACTGCCGGCACTGGTTTCTCAGCGTCAGCCGCCGTCGCCGTGCCCTAGCACCGCCGCCGATACTCCCCAGTGCCGAGTTCTTTCTCTTCTTGACAGCGCCGTCGGCCACCTCCTCTGTACCGGCCACCAGATCTGACCCAGTGTCGTTGTCGCCTTTGCCCTAGCCTCTCCATCGTCGCCCCTCGCCCTCGCAGTGGAGAGCCTTAAGATCCCAGCCGCCAACTAGCCGCGTGCCCTAGTTTTGGGTTCACCGCCGTTCACGCCGAAGACTCTCTTCTCCTCTCTTCTGTCGATGCTATCTTCACCGGTCGACGAGAGCCAACCGAGGGTAGTCGTTTCACTACACTGGTTCTCTCATAACCTCTGTTCCAGCCACAGTACCGTGCCCTAGACTCAGTATTGGGGCAACCTTTTCCGTTCACCAGATGCCGGCAGGGGGAAAGAATGGCACATGTTCAGGTAATTGCAGTAGGTTGGTTTATTGATCACAGTTCTAGGGCTGCAGATTTCAATGCCTCTGATCTGGGTGATGCCTTGTTGCAGTGACCTTTGCTGGAGCAAGTTTCAACTGCGACAAGCACTATTGACCACCAGGTTCTACAATGTCCCCATCCTGTTTTTCTTTTGGTTCTGATCGGGTTGCAGTTTGGGATTTCCTCAATTCCAGCAATCCCATTGCTGTTTGGGTCTGTTGCCATTACAGAACGACTGAAGAAGAATCAAGGTAAGAAGTAGAGTAATTGTTACATGTTGATGAGTTAGATTCATGTATTGGATTAGGAATATATTGGATTAATCCATGTTTAGGTATGATCTTGATACCTATTGATAATTTATTCATCATTAGGTTGTGTAGAATAATTAAGTTATATGGATTTAGGTTTTTGGATTTTTATCAAAAAGGTTGTTTGGGGTTAAGGTTGTCACGCCCCAGAGGAGTCCCTGTCCGAAGAAATTTCGGCAGCACCTCCCCTGTACGGCGGACAATCTGACACTTTCTACATACACAATATACATCAGCCACAGGCGGCTAGAATATATACACACAACCACGCAGTTATATATATATCATCAGCCACACGGCTGGAATAAAACCAACACAACGAAAATGACAGAAACCCAATACAAACCAAAGCACAAAAAATGCTAGCCGGCTAGGCTTACACAACCAACAACAAATACAAATTACCACATAACAACATCAACACTCCAAAAACAAAACCGAAGTACAGAGCTAAACAAACTGATACATAAACAAACAAAACATACGTGAAACCGATAAGTCTTCTGATGTGACGTGGGTACCAGCAGACAGGATACTCCAAGCGACGTCATAACAACCTGGTACCTGAAAAATATAGAGTCCACGGGGGTGAGTTCAACAACTCAGCAGATACCTAGTTGACATGTATAGTAAACTATATCAAATAGTAATAACTATGGAGTACAGTCTCCTGAACAAAAGAAGGTAATGCATAATAGAAAAGGTTAAAGAGTACTGTACTCACCAGGGCCACCTATCAGAATAATCAAGTTGTCAGATCGGAAATGTCATAAATCCTGTATGCATGTCAAACATATGCATCCATCCAAATGCAGCATATAAGTGCAGCAAACACAAGCAGTAAATGCATAAATGTGTATGATGCCAATGATGCGTCCTGGTCACCCCTGACGCCAGTCAGTCATCTCACACACAATGGTGAGACCGAGTGGGTAGGGCTGTGACAACCGTGCACTCTAGCATCACCATACCTGATGAGTGACTGAGTGGACGGGATGTTGTCGGAATACTCCTGTCCTGTGACCCCAAATCATAAATGGGGGAGCTCAATGCTCTCATCTCCCGGTACACGATGACGGGGAGGTATCTCTGTCGGCTACCACGCTGAGTCACCTGACCAACGGAGCCAAACAGAGCTACGCTGCTACACTAAATGCCAGCGGAGCCAAACAGAGCGGAACTGTCTGCCGGTTACCACGCTGAGTCCTCAGACCAACGGAGCCAAACAGCAGAACCACCACACACCTGTCTGATATACCACTAACACATGAGTGGTGGTGTGTGCAGTACATGTAACTGGCGATGTGCTCAACCATAGTGGAGCCGACAATCGCGCAGCATGCAATCATGATGCATGACACTAAGCATAGCAATAAACTGATCAACATAACCATATCCATATACATAAAATGAGTATCATAATATCGATGGTCAAATACGAAGATCTAAAGTACATAGGTCAGATAGGATATCAAAAACCTAGGTCCTGAACATAACAAGCATGGTATATCACTACTTCTCTGAGCATATATATATATATAATCATGTGGGTACTAGCATAAAATGCATATCAGGTGAGCAAACAGGCATGTTACAGGTATCCAAAAGTGACATACCGAAACAATGACGAACATAATTATTACTAAAAGCTATGATCTACTAGACATATCAACAAGACATATCAAAAAGATAAGTCAAGGTACCCGCCTCCAATAGAAAGGTCCAATCCGAAATAGATCCCTCGTCGAGACACCGTCTCGAATCAAAGTCCTACAGATAACGTGATATACAATTTAGCTAATTTTATAAACAACAACTAGCTAAATCCAACCCAATTTAATTAGGAAAACCCTAATCAATCCATCATTAATTAATCCTAATTAATCTCCTTAATCAATAATTCTCAATCAACACAATCATTTTCTTTCGCTGATTAACTTACGATTAGTAATATGATCATCTCTAATAAATCCAAGGATTAAATCTAATCCAACATAACTCAACTGTACTTAATTCATCACAACTACAATAGATTAAGCCTTCCATAATTATATTATGTTAAGTTAAACATGAATCCATCATAACTTACCTAAATCCACATCTAACCAAGCAACTGCAGATTACACATCTCCAACATAATCCGATACAAATGCATATCTCCAAATATTCATAGAAATACAACCAAAACTCCACACATAGCTTTACACCAAAAACATTTATTAGCAATGAATGGTTACCTCCAATGATAGTCGGTAGCAGAATACTCCACTGCTCTTACCCTTCGAAGCTCTAGTTGGAACTTCACAGAAAATCCACCTAAAACTTGTCGTCGGAAACCCTAGATTGGCGATGGCAGCAAGCTTCTACACAGCCGGAAGCTTCCATACAAATCTTCTTGTGGCCGGAAAAATGGCGTCTGTCGGCTACACTTTGGCTGTGCCAGAAATCAACAGTGGCCTGGCATCTCGCGACAGAACAGAGGAAGAAGGCACTGCTCTCGGGTGGAAAGAGGTGTCGCTCGGGTCCATGCGTGAGGAGTAACACTAGCCCTAGCCCCCCCTTGTGTCGATCCTTCTCCGGTGACCACAACCCTTGCGCCAGATGTCGGCGTCGGTGTCGGGGACGGAAGCTAGGGCAGAAAGATGGCAGCCGGCATTGGGCGGCTAGGGCACGAACACTAGGCAAAGGGAAGGTGCTCGGCTGCCGGCGCTCAGAAGAGGAGAAGAAACTCGGCGATGTGTCGGCAGTAGGGCGCCGGTGCTGCTCTGTTCGACCTCAGGTGGCGGCAGCGCGAGAAGAGAAGAGGTATCGGGGTGTCGGCGCCGAGAGAGAAAGATCTAGGGCTCGGTGGTTCGGTGTGTGGCCGGCGACAGGGCTTTTCCTTGGCTCTCGTCGGCCGGCGAGGATGGATTAGCCGAGAGGAGGAGCCGGCGGTGCTCTCGTGGCGGTTAGGGCCGAAGATCGGGAGAAGACAACTCGGCGTCGCCGAAGGGGTTCGGCGGGGGTGGGGGGGGGGGGGGGGGAAGAAAGAAATAAGAAAAAGAAAAGAAAAAATGTATTTATAAATAAACATTTCCTCACTTAAATGGGTAGCCCAAACAGGCTTTTCCCGGGGCCCTATTTTATCCCCGTAAACTCGTCCATAGGAACTCCGAAAAATTCCCGAAAATTTTCCAAAAATTCCGGAAAAATCCCTTATCATTATTTGCCTATTTTCGGTATTTTACATTCTCCCCCACTAATAAAAATTTGGTCCCCAAATTTCAGTTATCTACCATCAGCAAGTACTAACAATAAACAGAAAGTATAAATGCTGAACGGTAACCGAATCACATACCTCAAGTGAAAAGATGAGGATATCGAGCTCGGATCGTATCCTCAAGATCCCAAGTAGCCTCCTCGTCTGAATGATGCTGCCATCCGACTTTAACCAGCCGGATAGTCTTGTTCCGCAACTGACGCTCTTTCCGGTCCAAAATCCATACCGGAATCTCCTCATAAATAATGTCAGGCTGAACTGGAACTGGAATATCTGCCAGCACATGCGTCGGGTCGGATACGTATCTCCGCAGCATAGATACGTGGAATACGACGAAAACGCCTGCCAAGGACGATGATAGCGTCAACCGGTAAGCTATTGCTCCAATCCTTTCCGAGATCTGGAAAGGTCCATTGTATCGCGGAGCTAGCTTACCTCGGGGCCAAATCTCTTCACTCCTTTCGTGGGTGAAACTCGCAGAAATACATGGTCGCCAATAGAGAACGCTAGGGGTCTGCGTCTCCGATCAACATAATACTTCTGGAAATCCTGCGCCTCTAACATTCTCCGTCTGATAATACGGACCAACTCTTCGTTCTGTTGTGCTCTATGAGGTTCCAACAACTAGGCCTCCCTAACCTCATCCCAAAGGTTGGGTGTCCGACAAGGCCTACCATACAACGCTTCAACGGTGACATCTGGATAGTCAAATGCAAACCGTTGTTGTAGGCGAAATCTACCAATGACAAATGGTCCTCCCAACTGCCTCCAAAATCCAATACACAAGACTTCAGCAAGTCCTCTAGAGTCTAAATGGTCCGCTGTGACTATCCATCTGTCTGAGGATGGAAAGCTGTACTGAAACAGAGCTGCGTGCCCAAGGCCTGCTGCAGACTCTGTCAAAAACGAGACGTGAACCGGGGTCTCTATCCGAAATAATAGTCAACGGAACATCACGTGATCTGATGATCTCCCAGCAAAACAGATCTACCAATTGATCCAGGAAATCTGTCATCCGAATAGCTAAAAAAAAATGTGCGGATTTGGTTAATTGATCAACGATTACCCAAATCGCATCATAGTCTCGTCATGTCCTCGGCAAACTCACCACAAAGTCCATAGTAATATGTTCTCATTTCCACTCAGGAATAAAAATCTGCTGAAATAAGCCGACAGATCTCTGATGCTCGGCCTTCACTTGCTGACAGACAAGACATCTAGCCACAAAATCCGCGATGTCTTCCTTCATGTCGTTCCACCAATAGAAACACCTCAAATCTTAGTACCCGCCTAGGTGGACAACAAATCATGGGCGATGAGCCTCCGGAAGTAACCCCTATAAGACCGGATGAGACTGAAGTACGCATAATCTGCCTCGGAAGTGTATAACACCCTCCTCGTCTCGTGTGAACTCGGTCTGCTGCCCGGAAGCTATCTGACTGCAAATAAACTGTAAATACTTATCAACAGCATAGGGCTATTGGATCCTCGTCCTGATCGACGACTGAGCAACCATGGTAAGAAGAATACCCTGCTCTGTCCATCCTTACCCCTCAAGACCCAACTCGGAGACACCTTGAATCAAGTCTGTAACCACAACTCTTTGGCAAGCTAAAGTCCCTCTGGACTTTCGGTTAAGTGCATCGGCAACCACATTAGCTTTCCCCTAGTGGTAGCTAATGGTACAATCATAATCCTTCAGAAACTCTATCCATCTCCTCTATCGGAGATTAAGTTCCCTCTAAGTAAAAAGTTATTTGAGACTCTTATGAACTGTGAGAATCTCCAATGTAATGTCATATAAATAATGCCGCCAAAGCTTCAAAGCAAAGATGATGACGGCTAGCGCCAGATCATGTACAAGGACAGTTCTTCTCATGCTTCTTCAATCGACGAAAAGCATAGGAGAATACTCTATCGTGCTGCATCAGAACGGCGTTCAAACCCTGAATAGATGCGTCGAGGTAGAGGACATATCCGTCCTCTCCAGAAGGTAAAACCAAAAATCGAAGCCGACACTAGTCTCCACTTCAGCTCCTAGAAGCTGGTCTTGCATTCCACAGTCCAAGTAAACTTCACGCCTTTCCAGGTCAGGCGTGTCAGTGACATAGCTATCTGAGAGAAACCCTCAACGTATCTCCCGAAATATCGAGCCAAACAAAGTAAGTTACGAGCCTCCTCTATAGACTTCGTCTACTTCCAACAGTAACAACCTCTATCTCCTGTGAAAACACGGTATACTCCTACTGGTGACCGTGTGTCTCAAACATCTCACAGAAGACAATCAAAATACGCACTACTGATCTTCACATCTAGACGTTTCCATCGAAACATCTCTAGAACTATGCGAAGATGATGTGCATGATACCCCTCAGATCAGGAATAAAACACCACGTCGTCAATAACGATAACGAATTCTGATCCAATATCCTAGGGATACCCAAATCATCTAGTCCATGAAAACATCTAAGGCTCCGCAAGCCCTAATGGTAAAACCAAGACACATAATGTCTGTATCACAGATATTCCTAACCATAAGATCCCTGACAATAAGTTTGAAATATGATCACCAACAATACAAATTACCAAAAATAGATACTCCAGTGTGAGAGCAACGCTCCATCACACGAAACACCACATATGTGGGAGCAACGCTCTACCACAAGAAATCCTCCATATGTGGGAGCAACGTTCCACCATAAATAATCCGAAATATGAATCTTCAAAAAAAATATGGGAGTAATGCTCCGCTACAAGAAACCCGAAATATGTGGGAGCAACGCTCCACCACAACAAACAATAATATGTGGGAGCTACGCTCCACCACAAACGATCCATAACATGTGTGGGAGCAACGCTCCACCACAACCAATACATAATTGTCCAAGGCACCTAACTATCCAGCTAGAGACTGCACGAGATCTCTCTACCACAGATCAATGTGGGTAACCTAGGGTAATACAACCCAGTACGCAAATCAAATCTATAGTCAACTCTATCAATATCGTAGTGGGTCACCCGCTGATAAGAAAATGGGTTGACAAGGTAGTCCAACAAATGACATAATGCAGACACTCCACATCCTGCATTCAATATAAGTAGAATCCTCATGATACTACCAACAATACACCTGGCACACGTGCACACACAACATAGGTATAATCGACATAATCCTCCAATTATTGTACACCAAACATATACACAACTCAGGTATATTCAGTATAATACCTCCAACATCACATACCGTACACGTGTGCTTAAATCAACGTAGGTATAATCGACAATATACCTCCAATAATACTCACCCCATATATACACATACACCTTGAGTATGATCAACATAATACTTCCAATAAAGTCTAATTGACACAAGTGTATCCACAAATCAAATATAATCAACAAGATACCTCGAATATTACATCGAACACATCTGCATCTAACATAACACCGATTTAATCAACATGATACCTTCCATAATACAATCAGCATAAGCTCAATGATGCAATCGGCCAGTCTACCACAGGACTCCTACAACACATAATAATCATATCTACACACCACATAAATATGCATAATCAACATATTTTAAATCCAATCTACCACACAAACCCTACGCCACCTTCTAAGTTATCCTACAAGGTACTTACAGTCTAAATTTAAAGTACCCACGGAATAGGATAAATCAATCCTCTAAAGACTAACCAAACCAACAACGATATACGGCTAATTCAGTCTTTTCCCACGTCAGTAACAGTCATGTACTCCAATGTGCTCATAATATCCAACTAAGCACGAAAAATCAAAAGATTCGAACCTCTAAAAATAGAGTATGATTGTCCTCTACTGATCAAACCAACAAAACTAAATCAATCATCTTCTAACTAATCAAGAATACCTTAATCCTCCACAAGCAACTAAGGTATATCAATATACGACTACCCAAATCAATAAGTGTAAATCAGACTCCTACTGACTGATCTAACAAGAGTAAATCAATATTTACTGATGAAATTAACTAAGATAACATGATATACTACTAGCTTGGTCAACATAAATAGGTAAATACTATCCACTACATAGCTAATAAAGAGGCTGGTATGTGCCTCAATCTGCTAACCAAATAGTAGTAACAGAAGCTAAAGCTACTAGGGGTATGATATGTAAAATCACCAAAGCCTATAATCCTTAATCTCTATTAAGGTCAATCAAGATCAGTGGCTAACCCATCACATATAATATATGCTACAACAACCAGACAGGTACTAGTAAAGAGTGCTAATACATGTCATAGACTGTAATAATGAACAGGGCATAAACTAATCAAAAAGGTAGGATAACATATACCAACATACCTCCTATAGCTTGGAGATGCCCTGCTTCTGCCAAGTCCCAAAATCCAAAAAGTCAAATCGAGAAGACTAAAACATGAAATCCGAAACACGAGAAATAAAACTCGTAAGCCGATCTCTGATACCAAATAAATTGGTATCAGATAAATCTCAAAAATCCAGAACACATAGCAAGTATCGTATACCTGCTCTGATACCACTAAATTGTCACGCCCCAGAGGAGTCCCTGTCCGAAGAAATTTCGGCAGCACCTCCCCTGTACGGCGGACAATCTGACACTTTCTACATACACAATATACATCAACCACAGGCGGCTGGAATATATACACACAACCACGCAGTTATATATATATCATCAGCCACACGGCTGGAATAAAACCAACACAACGAAAATGACAGAAACCCAATACAAACCAAAGCACAAAAACTGCTAGCCGGCTAGGCTTACACAACCAACAACAAATACAAATTACCACATAACAACATCAACACTCCAAAAACAAAACCGAAGTACAGTGCTAAACAAACTGATACATAAACAAACAAAACATACGTGAAATCGATAAGTCTTCTGATGTGACGTGGGGACCAGCAGACATGATACTCCAAGCGACGTCATAACAACCTGGTACCTGAAAAATATAGAGTCCACGGGGGTGAGTTCAACAACTCAGCAGATACCTAGTTGACATGTATAGTAAACTATATCAAATAGTAATAACTATGGAGTACAGTCTCCTGAACAAAAGAAGGTAATGCATAATAGAAAAGGTTAAAGAGTACTGTACTCACCAGGGCCACCTATCAGAATAATCAAGTTGTCAGATCGGAAATGTCATAAATCCTGTATGCATGTCAAACATATGCATCCATCCAAATGCAGCATATAAGTGCAGCAAACACAAGCAGTAAATGCATAAATGTGTATGATGCCAATGATGCGTCCTGGTCACCCCTGACGCCAGTCAATCATCTCACACACAATAGTGAGACCGAGTGGGTAGGGCTGTGACAACCGTGCACTCTAGCATCACCATACCTGATGAGTGACTGAGTGGACGGGATACTGTCGGAGTACTCCTGTCCTGTGACCCCAAATCATAAATGGGGGAGCTCAATGCTCTCATCTCCCGGTACACGATGACGGGGAGGCATCTCTGCCGGCTACCACGCTGAGTCACCTGACCAACGGAGCCAAACAGAGTCCACCTACTACGCTGCTACACTAAATGCCAGCGGAGCCAAACAGAGCGGAACTGTCTGCCGGTTACCACGCTGAGTCCTCAGACCAACGAAGCCAAACAGCAGAACCGCCACACACCTGTCTGATATACCACTAACACATGAGTGGTGGTGTGTGCAATACATGTAACTGGCGATGTGCTCAACCATAGTGGAGCCGACAATTGCGCAGCATGCAATCATGATGCATGACACTAAGCATAGCAATAAACCGATCAACATAACCATATCCATATACATAAAATGAGTATCATAATATCGATGGTCAAATACGAAGATCTAAAGTACATAGGTCAGATAGGATATCAAAAACCTAGGTCCTGAACATAACAAGCATGGTATATCACTACTTCTCTGAGCATATATATATATATATAATCATGTGGGTACTAGCATAAAATGCATATCAGGTGAGCAAACAGGCATGTTACAGGTATCCAAAAGTGACATACCGAAACAATGACGAACATAATTATTACTAAAAGCTATGATCTACTAGACATATCAACAAGACATATCAAAAAGATAAGTCAAGGTACCCGCCTCCAATAGAAAGGTCCAATCCGAAATAGATCCCTCGTCGAGACACCGTCTCGAATCAAATTCCTGCAGATAACGTGATATACAATTTAGCTAATTTTATAAACAACAACTAGCTAAATCCAACCCAATTTAATTAGGAAAACCCTAATCAATCCATCATTAATTAATCCTAATTAATCTCCTTAATCAATAATTCTCAATCAACACAATCATTTTCTTTCGCTGATTAACTTACGATTAGTAATATGATCATCTCTAATAAATCCAAGGATTAAATCTAATCCAACATAACTCAACTGTACTTAATTCATCACAACTACAATAGATTAAGCCTTCTATAATTATATTAGGTTAAGTTAAACATGAATCCATCATAACTTACCTAAATCCACATCTAACCAAGCAACTGCAGATTACACATCTCCAACATAATCCGATACAAATGCATATCTCCAAATATTCATAGAAATACAACCAAAACTCCACACATAGCTTTACACCAAAAACATTTATTAGCAATGAGTGGTTACCTCCAATGATAGTCGGTAGCAGAATACTCCACTGCTCTTACCCTTTGAAGCTCTAGTTGGAACTTCACAGAAAATCCACCTAAAACTTGTCGTCAGAAACCCTAGATTGGCGATGGCAGCAAGCTTCTACACAGCCGGAAGCTTCCATACAAATCTTCTTGTGGCCGGAAAAATGGCGTCTGTCGGCTACACTTTGGCTGTGCCAGAAATCAACAGTGGCCTTGCATCTCGCGACAGAACAGAGGAAGAAGGCACTGCTCTCGGGTGGAAAGAGGTGTCGCTCGGGTCCATGCGTGAGGAGTAACACTAGCCCTAGCCCCCCCTTGTGTCGATCCTTCTCCGGTGACTACAACCCTTGCGCCAGATGTCGGCGTCGGTGTCGGGGACGGAAGCTAGGGCAGAAAGATGGCAGCCGGCATTGGGCGGCTAGGGCACGAACACTAGGCAAAGGGAAGGTGCTCGGCTGCCGGCGCTCAGAAGAGGAGAAGAAACTCGGCGATGTGTCGGCAGTAGGGCGCCGGTGCTGCTCTGTTCGACCTCAGGTGGCGGCAGCGCGAGAAGAGGAGGTATCGGGGTGTCGGCTCCGAGAGAGAAAGATCTAGGGCTCGGTGGTTCGGTGTGTGGCCGGCAACAGGGCTTTTCCTTGGCTCTCGTCGGCCGGCGAGGATGGATTGGCCGAGAGGAGGAGCCGGCGGTGCTCTCGTGGCGGTTAGGGCAGAAGATCGGGAGAAGACAACTCGGCATCGGCGCAGGGGTTCGGCGGGGGGGGGGGGGGGGGGGGGGAAGAAAGAAATAAGAAAAAGAAAAGAAAAAATGTATTTATAAATAAACATTTCCTCACTTAAATGGGTAGCCCAAACAGGCTTTTCCCGGGGCCCTATTTTATCCCCGTAAACTCGTCCATACGAACTCCGAAAAATTTCCGAAAAATTTCCAAAAATTCCAGAAAAATCCCTTATCATTATTTGCCTATTTTCGGTATTTTACAAAGGTAATTAACCCTAATTAACCGTTAGAAAGGTTGAGGGAAATGATTTAGGGTTTATCCCTAAATTTCTATTTAGGATTTATTTAGCTGTTTTTTTTTATTTTAGCTAAATAAAAGAAAAGGTATTTTTTGTTTACACAGGGCTCTAATTCGAGACGGTATCTTGATGTCGGATTTGGACCATTTTGTCGGAGGCGGGTACTTTTGACTTTTTGTCTTTGATATGCTTAGTAATGAAAATAACATGTTGCATTAATTGTGTTTTTCTTATCTGTTTCGGTTAATTACTACCCAAATCTTGGTTCATGCTTGATTGATTGATTGGTTTGCATCTCATGTATATTTTAACTGTTTATACATGCTTATAGGGGGTAGTGATATGACATGCTTGACCATGTTCAGGACCTAGGTTTTATACCTTCTGTATACCTTTGGATTTATTTGGATTCGTTGATCTATGATGCATTTTTATATATATGTGGATTAGGTCAGGATATTCTTGTGGTTAGTACCATGCACCATTTGCATGATTGCATGCTGTGCAATAGTCCGCTCCATTATTGTTGAGCACATCGCCAGTTACATGGATCTGCACACACCACCACTCATGGGTTAGTGGTCGATTCAGGCAGAGTGTGTTGCAGCAGGGACTCTGTTAGGCATCGTTGGTCCACTCATGGGTAGTGTGACACAACGTGTTATCCGGCAGGGATTCCTCCCCGTCATCGTGTACCGGGAGATGAGAGCATTGTGCTCCCCCATTTATGATTTGGGGTAGGAGGATAGGTGTACTCCGACAGCATCCCGTCCACTCGGTCACTCATCAGGAGTAGTGACGACAGAGTGCACGGTTGTCACAGCCCTACCCACTCGGCCTCACTATTGTGTGAGATGATCGACTGGCGTCAGGGGTGACCAGGACGCATCATTGGCATCATATGCATGATGCATTTATTGCTTGTGTTTGTGTTTGCTGCATTTATATGCTGCATATTGTTTGGATACCTATGTTTGACATGCATACAGGACTTCCCTATCCCTCGGACTGTTTGACTTTATACTCAGAACTTGGTTAGTACAGTATTCCCCTGTTTACTTCAGATGCATTTTTATCTTTCTTATCAGGAGACTGTACGCATGATTACTGCTAGGTGATATTTCTTTACTTTGCATATCAATTGTACCTGCTGAGTGTTGGACTCACCCCGCCTCCATTGTCGTTATTTTCAGGTTGATGCTGTCAGGAGGGAGTTTCAGTCGCTAGTCCCCACAGCACGTAGTGCTAGATCTCTGCAGACCTCGATGGTTTATATATCGTTTAGTTTTGTTTTGCATTTATTGATTATGTGTGGACCTGGTTGGTTTGGATATTTGGTTGTTGTATGGATTTTTGTGATGATGATGGTTTTTTATTCTACTACATGCCTGCCTGGACGGCAGAAGAGGTGAGTTCGTCGGTTTTGAGTTTTACGTGTGTAGTGGAGTAGGGTGGATTTCGAGTCAGAGTATTGCTGTTTTGTTTACTATTATATAATTGCGTGGTGATGTTTTATTTTGTTGTTATTATTCCAGCCGCCTGTGGCTGAGGTATTTGTGAGATGTAGAAAAGTTTCAGATTGTCCACCGTATAGGGGAGATGCTGCCGAAATTTTCTCGGACAGGGACTTCTCTAGGGCGTGACAATAGCCCTACAATCAACGCACATCCTCCAAGTTCCATCCTTCTTAGGCACAAGCAAAACAGGAACTGAACAAGGACTCAAACTTTCTCGGACGTACCCTTTTCTCATCAATTCTTCAACTTGCTTTTGATGCTCCTTCATCTCCATAGGATTGCTCCTATAGGCTGGTCGATTAGGGATAGCTGCTCCTGGGAAGAAGTCAATTTGGTGCTCTATTCCCCTAAGTGGTGGCAATCCATCAGGAACTTCTTCAGGAAAGACATCATCAAATTCCTGCAAAAGAGTTTTAACAACACTAGGCAAAGAAGGGTTAAGATTGTTAGTGTTGAAATAAGCCTCCTTATACAAAAGTATAATCATCGGCTGTTGAGAATAAAAAGCTCTCTTAACCTCTCTTTCTTTTGCATAAAAGCTCCCTTTTTTACTCTCTAGATTTTTTGTTTCTTTTTCATTCTTTTTTTCACTCCTCTCATTCTCACTTTTTCTTTTATCATACTCCTTTTCTTTTCCATTTTTATTTCTCTCACAATCTTTTCTTTTTTCACTCTCATTTTTTATCCTCAATTGATCTTCATATACTTGCTTAGGAGTTAATGGTACAAGAGTTACAAGTTTACCATGCATCTTAAAAGAATATTTATTTGTGAACCCATCGTGTATGACCCTCCTATCAAATTGCCATGGTCTACTTAAAAGCAAATGACTTGCATGCATTGGTACTACATCACAAAGAACATCATCATGATACCTACCAATGGATAATGAAACCAATACTTGCTTAGTGACCTTAACCTCCCCGCAATCATTCAACCATTGTAGTTTATAAGGTCTAGGATGTTTAGTGGTTGGTAAGCATAATTTCTCAACCAAGATAGTACTAGCAACATTAGTGCAACTTCCTCCATCTATAATCATACTACATACCTTGTCTTTGATGTGGCAACGGGTATGAAATATGTTGTCTCGTTGTTCTTCATCTTCTTCCTTCACTTGCACATTTAGAGCACGCCTAGTGACAAGGGCTTCACCTTCAACGACATACTCTTCTACATCACTTTCCATCAATGGTGGCAAGGCATTATCATCTTCAGATTCACTCTCAGTTTCAATATCACCATTTTCTTTCAAAAGCATACTTCTTTTGTTTGGACATTGTGAAGCGATATGTTCTCTTCCCAAACACTTAAAGCATTTAATATCTCTATTTCTTGAAGATTGGATAGGTTCTTTACCTTTAACCAATGGAGAATTAGCATCTTTATTCTTCAAAAACTCGGTCTTACTCTTTGATGCAACTTTATCATCTCTTTTGTTCCAACTAGATTTCCAAGTGGATGAATTAGAATTTTGACCATGTTTGATTGAACCCTTCCTTTTGAGTTGCCTTTCAACTTTCATGGACATATGCATCATATCTTCAAGCTCCACATAATGTTGCAACTCTACTATATTTGCAATTTCTGAATTCAAACCTTGTAAAAATCTTGCCATGGTTGCTTCTCGGTCCTCCTCCACATTGGCTCGAATCATGGCAATCTCCATCTCTTTGTGGTATTCCTCCAAGGTCTTGGATCCTTGGGTTAGACTTTGTAGCCGTTGGTACAAATCTCGATAGTAATGTGATGGAATGAACCTCTTCCTCATAATTGATTTCATCTCTTCCCAAGTGCCAACGGGTCTCTCGTTGTTTCTTCTCCTGCTTAGAATAACTTGATCCCACCAAATAATAGCATAATCAATAAATTCGACAGCAGCAAGTTTTACCTTCTTCTCTTCAGAGTAGTTGTGACAATCAAATACTAATTCCACTTTCTTTTCCCACTCCAAATATGCGTCTGGATCACTTTTGCCTTGAAAAGAAGGAATCTTCAATTTGATATTTCCCAAGTTTCTATCAACATAATCAGTCATCCTTCCCCTTCTACCACCAATTCTGATGCCACCAGATCTGCCACTAGAAACTCTATCATCAATGTCCTCAGAAATGCCATCATCATCATCGTTGTTGTCTTCACGGTTATATTGCCTTGAAATTCGTGTGGGAACTCTACCAGCTTGGCTATTTTGCAATTCAGTAATTACAGCATCTTGTCTCTCCAATCTGTCGAGGATTTGATTGAATCTGATTTCCATGCGTTCCAAGTGTTGTCTCAAGGCACGTTGTTCAAGTGTTTCTCTAGGTCTTGCTTCTTCTCCACTTGTCGCCATTAATGCAATCTGTTGTCACTCAATCACTTAACTCGCTAATGTTAGCTCTTTAAGGAACTTAGAATTGTGGCAATTCCTTGTAAACGATCGTTGACTGATTGAAAATCCCAAAGGTATAGGATAAAAGAAAGGAAATGATAGAAAAATGCAAATTGCAGAATTGAAAAATTAAATTAAGTTCAGAAAGGAAATTTGCTAGAATTGAATCTAGGCAAAACTTATGCGAATGCGGGACTAAGAGATAAAGATATTTGAAATAAGAACTGAAAAGGATCTTGCCAGAACTTAATTTAGGCAGGTGTAGAATTAAATCTAGGCAAAACTTTAAAAGAAATGCGGAATAGGAAAGTGCAAGTATATTAGGCAAAACTTTAAAGGAAATGCGGAATAGGAAAGTGCAAGTATATTAGTCAAAACTTTAAAGAAATTGCGGAATTGGAAGGTGCAAATATACTAGGCAAATTATTAAAGAAAAATGCGGAATTGGAAAGTGTAAATATAATAGGCAAAACTTTAAAAGAATTGCAGAATTGGAAAGTACTAGTATAGAAATATCAATTCCCTACACTCAGCTTTGTTTTTTATTTTTTTTTCCGATTTTTTGTTTTTTTGAATTTCGGCCCTTTTTTTTTGCCGAAAAAAATATTTTTTTTTTGAATTTCGGCGTTTTTTTTTACAATTTTTTTTTTTGCCGATTTTTTTTTTTAAATGTCAACCCTTTTTTTTTTACCGAAAATAATTTGCTAGCACCAAGACGAATAAAACTCACTAGGATTGAGATGATAATGATAAGCAGATAATTTTGAACAAATTGACAAAGTTTCAAGGACAAAGAGAAAAGGATAACCAAATCGATTTAGAAAAACTTGGCTCTGATACCAAATGATGTGAACCCAACGAGAGAGATATCTCAAGAACCCACAACGAATTGAAAACAGAAAGAAGGAAGGTCTAAGTCGATAAGAGGAATGAAAAGAAACCTCGACCCAATGCTTAGAAAAGCACGAACCTTGGTATAGAAGATGGAAGACGCCACAACCTTGGGATTGAGGTTGATAAGTCTTCGAACGCCACAAGGAGATGCCTTGATAAGTTCAAGTTCAATGAAGAACCAACAAGCGAGAGCCTCACCGTGTTTTAGATTGAAAAATATATCAAAGATGCATGTGTGGCCGTCACCCCCTTTATTTGTAGCTATAAGGTGACCAAAAAACCCTAAAAGGCCAAAAGAAAGCCCATTTAGTAAAGGCCCATATAGACTACTTAGCCATTTTAAGCATATGGCATTATTACAACCCAAATAAAAGGTAAAAATGAGTCCAAATTGAGCCAACATATCCATACTACATAGATATGAGACTTAAATACTAATTTAGCTCATCTAAGGCTCGAATTAGGTTGACTAAGCCGGATGACTTGCTCTTGGTCAAACCTTCTTCAATAGTAGCTTTGGCCTTCACATCTTCAATTAGCACATTAAGTGCTTCCTTCATCTTTTTAGCCCTAGCCCTTGTAATTGGTCCTCCATTGATGCATAATGGATCATCATTAATATCTGGAGTGGATTGAGCATGACCCATATCACTAGCTTGTTGCGCAACTTGTTCTCTTTCATTTATTCCATCACTTAGGAACATCTACAGCAGGAGGGATGAGATCTATGGATGGAACAGACTGAGACGGATGATCAGACACCCAAGAGCTCACCAAATCCACTAATGTGTCCAGAGTCGCCTGCATCGTTGTCTGCCGATGGACCATGGCGTCCATCGCTGTGCGCATGCTAGCTACCTCCATGGTCAGCTCCTCAAGACGGGTATCGACAATCTCCTCGAATGTCGGAGAATCAGGCTTGACAATATCCTTCTCAGCATCAGCCGCTGCAGGAACTAGTGCATGTACAGCCCCTGGTGGCGAGCCCTGGGTCCCTCACCAAGAGCACGTCTATCACGCCATCGGACTCTCGCTGGACCAGCCGCCAAACCCATCTTCGTGAAAGAGCGGGAAGAAATCCAAGAGTAGGCAACGGTCATGGTCTCCAACAGACCCCAAGAGACATCTATCTTCATGAACTCCAGCCAGTCAGTGATGAGATGACCGAAAGGCATGTGAACCGTCTGCTGCACTGGCTGAGTAAAATGAATGATGAAATGAAATATGTTCAGAGCAATGTTGAAGTTAAGGGAATGTCGAATGGCATATAGGGCAAACATGTGAGGGGGACGAAGAGCGGCTAAGGCACGTGACACAATGGGAAAGAGACAGTTAATGATCACCTTAAACAGGGCGGTGTTCTCAGCCGACAACTCAAGAGAAGAGAAAGTAATAATCTGTGCATTCGGCCCGTCCGGACGAGGACGACCAAAAAGGAACTGATGCATAGATGCAATGCGGAGATGCTCAAAAGGTGGAGGCAACTCATCAGGAAGTTTGGGATAAAAAATAAAATCATTTTCGGATGGTAGACACCCTAGAAAGGACTGAAGGATCTCATAGGAAAAGTCCAAACTCCGCTTCGCAACGTGAGTGCGATAGTTGACACCATCAGAAGTGTGCAAATTGTTATAGAATTCAGAGATAAGGCTTACATTGACACTCCACTCACAAGATAACAACGACTCAAGTTTATAGTCCCTGAAATGGGAATAGGTATCAAAACAAGAGTCCCTGTAGAATTGAAGATCAACAAACCTAGGGGTTATTAGTTTGAAGGTATGTTTGCTAAAAGCTTGCTGCATAGCAGCATTAGGAAAGTGCTGATCAGTGGGAGGTAATGGGCGTTATGGTGGTATGGACGAACTTTAGCCCGATTCATGAACTTTTTGTTTCTTCCTATGGTTAACCAATGAAAAGGAACAAGCAATGGCAAGATAATTGGCAGTGCAACATAAAAAGCATGGAAGAAAATGCAAGAAAAATGCAAAACCAAAGCAGAGAATGCAATGCAAGACACACAAAATACACAAGATACAGATTAGCAATCCAAGTATAGGAGCAAGAGCCAAAGAGAAAATGGGAAAAGAGGGAAGAATTTACCTAGGGTTTGGAGTCCTTATTGGGCGACGTAGAAATGAGGAGGAAGAACCGACCCCGTGCGTCGAGAGAGGAAGAAAGGAAGCGGGAGAGAGATGGAAGAGCTCTCGTCGCCAGAGAGGGTCGTCGGAGAGGATGACCGATGCAGGCGGGAGAGTCGCGGGGAGAATCGCCCAGGCTAGTGTTAGTTAGAGCCCTAGAGCCAATCATTTGATGATTGTATGGACTCATGTATATCATATTCTTGTATATTAATAAAGGTATTTGTTTGGTTATTATACTTATTTGTATTAGTGCCAAATAGACTAAGTATAATAGCGTCCTTGAGTAGAAGGTTCATACCTATATCAATCGATTAGTTGAATCAATAGTGAGATGATATAGGGAACACTACTCTAAATCATTCTTAGTCGAGTATTAACATTCAGGGACAATGTTAATACAATAAGACTAGCATGTAGGTCAGCTCGATGACTTGATCTCACAAGTCATGGATATAGAGATATCAAGCTGACACATGGGTATGCATTAGAAAAAAAGGTAGATCCGCTACCTTAGCGGCCCCCCTAGTGCTAGCCTCACGGATATGGAGGGAGGTTCATGCAGGTACACAGGCCATAGGCGCATGGCGGGGTAAACCCCAGGTCGTCAGTTCCTGAGAATCGACCCCTGGCCATTACGCTAGAGATACCATGCGCCCACCGTCTGCGCTACGCCCTGGGGGCCACATGGGTATGCATTAGAGAATGTATACTGAATGACCCGCCATGAGAAAGTATCATGGATCGTTATATGAGTGTCATATACTTTCTCATGTGGCTATTAGTATGCCTATTAGTCCTTAGACCTGAAGTCACCATGGATCCCTACATAAGGAGTTATGTACTTTGGTTTCGTCAAACGTCACCCGTAACTGGGTGGACTATAAAGGCGATTACTGGGTATATAACAAATTATGCAGAGGGATGTGAGTGATGTAGATGGGATCTATCCCTCCTATATGACGGGAGAGACATCGATATTCTTGATAGAGTGAGACCACGAAGTGCATGGCCATGCCCAAATGAGTCAATATGGGATATTGAGCTCATTTAATTTAGTGAGTATATTTGGAGTTCAAGATTTAGATTGGTCAGAGGATGACACGGTCTATGCCTCACATTGATCAATCTAAATGTCTAGGATAGAAGGACACTTGTCATAGATTGTGAGACTACAAGGTGATGTTGGATCTCGACATTTCTTGTAACTTGGGTAGTAATGATGTGTTGCTAGATACCGCTCATTACTTATGCTCCTAAATGGGTTTAGGGTATTGCCAACGTTACAAAAACCAATAGGGTCACACACTTAGGACAATTAGATGGAGATTAGGTTCATATGATGAACCAAGAGGATTAGATTCATTTGATGAATCAAATGTTGGGTTCTTTGGGCCGCGAAAACCGCTTTTTCGCGTCGCGGAAACCCCGAGTCACCCAAAGCCGTAGATCCGTGCAAAGATTCGTAAACAAAACTTTTTCGAAAAACTTTTTCTTGTACGAGTTTGTAAAACTTTAGATCTACACTAGATGAAAGTTATACCTTCGAAGCGAAGCCCTTCGCGTTCCCGCTCGTCCAAGAAGTTGCCGGATCTCTAGACCGTCAAGTGTCGGTCCTCTAGAAGTATCCACACGGACACGTAGGTGGAGAAAACCTCACACAAAGGTGTGCTAGCACCTTGGTGAGATTCGGCCAAGCAAGGAGGAGAGGGAGAGGGAGAGCTTGAGAGGAAGAAGAAGGAAGAATAACCACACTTGAATGAAAATAAATTCAAAATCATTCACAAAGTGGCCGGCCACTTTAATCTTGTGTAACTCCCCATTAAATGCAATTAATGTGAAGTTAATAAGAAAATGGCTTTGTAACTTCCATGAGGTGGCACCCATGATGATGTGGAATATCATCATTGGTCCACCTAATGCCAACTCACCAATGAGGTGGCAAAAGGTCAAGTCAAAATTGACCTTTGGTCTTCCTTCTCTAGTCAAGTCAAACTTGACCCAATCTCTACCATGGTTGATCTAATCCAACCATTTGATTCGAGCCAACTTAATATAATGAATCTAATTCATTAAATTAAATTGATTTAATAAGTCATAATCTAAATTAGACTCATTAAATACATGAATCAACTTGAGTCGAACTCAAGTTAGCCCAATTAGGATTACTCTTAATCCAATTTGATTCATCAAATGAATCTAATCCTCTTGGTTCATCATATGAACCTAATCTCCATCTAATTGTCCTAAGTGTGTGACCCCTATAGGTTCTTGTAACGTTGGCAATGCCCTAAACCCATTTAGGAGCATAAGTAATGAGCGGTATCTAGCAACACATCATTACTACCCAAGTTACAAGAATGTCGAGATCCAACATCACCTTGTAACTACCAATTGTGACTACTCACAAAAATAATGACAAGTGTCCTTCTATCCTAGACATCTAGATTGATCAATATGAGGCATAGACCGTGTCATCCTCTAATCAATCTAAATCTTGAACTCCAAGTAGACTCACTCGATCAAATGAGCTCAACATCTAATGTTGACTCATTTGGGCATGACCATGCACTTAGTGGTCTCACTCTATCAAGAATACCGATGTCGCTCCCGTCATATGGGAGGGATAGATCCCATCTACATCACTCACATCCCTCTACATAATTCGTTATATACCCAGTAATCGCCTTTATAGTCCACCCAGTTACGGGTGACGTTTGACGAAACCAAAGTACATAACTCCTTATGTAGGGATCCATGGTGACTTCAGGTCTAAGGACTAATAGTCATACTAATAGCCACATGAGAAAGTATATGACACTCATATAACGATCCATGATACTTTCTCATGGCGGGTCATTCAGTATACATTCTCTAATGCATACCCATGTGTCAGCTTGATATCTCTATATCCATGACTTATGAGATCAAGTCATCGAGCTGACCTACATGCTAGTCTTATTGTACTAACATTGTCCCAGAATGCTAATACTCGACTAGGAATGATTTAGAGTAGTGTTCCATATATCATCTCACTATCGATTCAACTAATCGATTGATATAGGTATGAACCTTCTACTCAAGGACGCTATTAAACTTAGTCTATTTGGCACTAATATAAATAAGTATAATAACCAAACAAATGCCTTTATTAATATACAAGAATATGATATACATGAGTCCATACAATCATCAAATGATTGGCTCTAGGGCTCTAACTAACAATCTCCCACTAGCACTAGTGCCAATCAGTATAGGCTCTAAGGCCTAATGACCTAGTGTGACCATCATGCTTCCTCTGTGCCAAAGCCTTGGTCAAGGGATCTGCGATGTTAGCCTCTGTAGGTACTCTGCAAATCTTCACATCTCCTCTATCGATAATCTCTCGAATGAGATGGAAGCGCCGTAGTATGTGCTTGGTCTGCTGGTGTGAGCGAGGTTCCTTTGCCTGTGCTATAGCTCCATTGTTGTCACAATAGAGCTCAACTGGGTCAGCGATGCTAGGAACCACCCCAAGTTCAGTGATGAACTTGCGAATCCAAACTGCCTCCTTTGCTGCCTCTGATGCAGCAATATACTCAGCCTCTGTTGTAGAATCAGCTACTGTGTCCTGCTTCGAACTCTTCCAGCTCACAGCACCACCATTTAAGCAAAACACGAACCCTGACTGCGATCGGTAATCATCCTGATCGGTTTGGAAGCTAGCATCACTGTAACCCTTTACAGTTAGTTCATCATTGCCTCCATATATCAAGAAATATTCTTTAGTCCTTCTAAAGTACTTAAGAATATTCTTGACCGCTATCCAGTGACTTTCACCTGGATCTGACTGGTATTTGCTCGTCATGCTCAAAGCATACGAGACATCAGGTCGAGTACATAACATGGCGTACATGATCGATCCTATGGCTGAGGCATAAGGGATCTGATCCATGCGGTCTCTCTCCTCTCTAGAAGAGGGACCTTGAGTCTTCGAAAGACTCACGCCATGTGACATCGGCAGAAATCCCTTCTTGGTGTTCTGCATGGCAAACCGAAGGAGTACCTTGTCAATGTATGTACTCTGACTTAGGCCAAGCAATCTCTTAGATCTATCTCTATAGATCTGTATCCCTAGAATGCGGGATGCCTCACCTAAATCCTTCATTGAGAAGCAACTCCCTAGCCAGGTCTTGACAGACTGAAGCATAGGGATGTCCTTCCCAATGAGTAGTATGTCATCCACATACAATATGAGGAAGACAACTATGTCCCCTACAACCTTCTTGTAGACACAAGGCTCATCTTCGTTCTTGATGAAACCAAACTGTTTGATCGCATCATCGAATCGAAGATTCCAGCCAGAAGCTTGCTTTAGTCCATAAATGGACCTATGCACCTTGCTAGTATGTCTGGATCTACAAAACCCTCGTGTTGTGTCATGTACACATCCTCGAGTAGGTTTCCATTCGAAACGCGGTTTTGACATCCATCCGCCATATCTCATAGTCAAGGTAGGCTGCAATAGCAAGCATGATCCGAATGGACTTAAACATCGCTCTGGAGAAAAGGTTTCATCATAGTCAATACCATGAATCGCTTGAAACCTTTAGCTACCAAGCGACCCTTATAGATAGGTCCATCCATGTCTTTCTCTTAAAGACCCACTTACACCCAATGGGTTTTACCCTTCGTGGATCAACCAAAGTCCATACTTGGTTGGTGTACATGGATTCCATTTCGGATCTCATGGCTTCTAGCCATTTCTCGGAATCTGGTCTCATCACAGCTTCCTGATAGGTGGTAGGCTCATCCTCTATGAGCACAATGTCGTCATGGTCAGACAAGAGAAACGAGTATCTCTCAGGCTGACGACGTACCCTATCAGACCTGCGAAGAGGTATGTCTACTTGAATCGGTTGTTGTTCCTCAACTCCTTGTGGAACAACATCATCCACAACACTTTGTGGTTCCAGTTCAATTTCCATCGAGGCATTAGTGCTATTGTTCGCATCTTGAACTTCTTCAAGATCGAACGCGCTCCCACTAGTCTTTCTAGAAACAAAGTCCCTTTCTAGAAAGACCCCAGTCTTTGCCACAACTACCTTGTGCTGACTGGGAATGTAGAAATAATATCCCTTAGTTTCTTTGGGATATCCGATGAAATAGCACTTGTCGGATTTGGGTCCTAATTTGTCTGAGACTTGACGTCGTACGTAAGCCTCACAACCCCAAATCCTCATGAAAGACACCTGGGCATCTCTCCCAGTCCATATCCTATATGGTGTCTTTATCACGACCTTTGATGGAACTCGGTTGAGTATGAAAGCTGCCGTGTCTAGAGCATATCCCCATAGATATGTCGGAAGATCTGTGTGACTCATCATAGATCGTACCATATCTAATAAGGTACGATTTCTCCTTTCGGATACACCATTCCATTGTGGTGTTCCAGGAGGAGTGAGTTGAGATAAAATCCCACACTCAGCTAAGTAGTCACGAAACTCATGGCTTAAGTATTCACCACCTCGATCTGATCGAAGTACCTTAATACTCTTGCCAAGCTGGTTCTGTACTTCATTCTTGAATTCTTTGAACTTTTCAAAGGATTCAGACTTATGTGTCATCAAGTACACATAACCATATCTACTGAAATCATCAGTAAATGTGATGAAGTACCTATAACCGCCTCTAGCAGCAACATTGAAAGGGCCACATACATCACTATGTATGAGTCCTAACAAATCAGTTGCTCTCTCGCTATGCCCACTAAAGGGTGTCTTGGTCATCTTGCCTTGTAGGCATGACTCGCATATCTCATATGATTCAAAATCAAATGAGTCCAGCAAACCATCCTTATGGAGCTGGGATAAGCGCTTGTCATTTATATGACCTAAGCGACAGTGCCAGAGGTAGGTTTGGTTCATGTCATTTGACTTGAACCTCTTGGTACTAATGTTATAGATAGGGCTCTCAAGGTCTAGAATATAGAGTCCGTTTATTAGTGGTGCACTACAATAGAACATATCTTTTAAATAAACAGAACAACATTTGTCTTTTATTATAAAAGAGTATCCTTTCTTGTCTAAACAAGAAACTGAAACTATGTTCTTAGTAAGAGCAAGCACATAACAACAATCATCTAAATCTAGTACAAGCCCAGAGGGCAGAGATAGCTGATAAGTTCCTACAGCAACAGCAGCAACCCGTGCTCCATTGCCTACTCGTAGGTCCACCTCGCCCTTTGCCAATGCTCTGCTATTTCTCAGCGCCTGCACATCAGTACAAATGTGAGAAGCACATCCAGTATCTAATACCCATGATGTAGAAATAGATAGATTGACTTCTATAACATATATACCTGAAGTGGAAGTCTCACTTCGCTTCTTCTTAAGATCCTCCAAGTATACCTTGCAGTTCCTCTTCCAGTGCCCGGTTTGACCGCAGTGGAAGCAGGTAGCATCCTTGGCGACCCCTCCTTTAGGCTTCAGTGCCTTGCCTTTGCCCTTGGTTTGGGACTTTCCCTTGTGCTTCTGGACCATCAGAATGGGCTTAACCTTCTTAAGGTTAATCTCAGCAGTTCGTAACATGCTAAGTAGCTCGGGCAGTGTCTTGTCAATCTCGTTCATGTTATAGTTGAGAACGAATTAACTATAGCTATCCGGCAAGGACTGCAAGATCAAGTCAGTGGCCAGCTCTTGGCCAAGTGGGAACCCCAGTCTTTGTAGGTTCTCTATGTACCCAATCATCTTGAGTACATAAGGACCTACAGGAGCCCCGTCTGACATCTTGCACTAAAAGAGTGCCTTCGAGATCTCAAATCTATCATGCCTCGCTTGTCCCTGATATAGTTGGCGAAGATGCTCAACCATATCGAAAGCGCCGATCAACTCATGTTGCTTCTGAAGCTCTGAGTTCATGGTCGCGAGCATTAGACAGGACACATCTAATGCGTCGTCTTGATGCTTCTTGTAAGCATCTTTGTCGGCTCGCGGGGCATTGGCAGGAGGAGCCTCCGGAATGGGCTGCTCCAGAACGTACAACTTACGCTCCTGGGTGAGAACTATTCTCAAGTTCCTGTACCAGTCCAGGAAATTCGCTCCGTTGAGCTTGTCCTTCTCAAGGACAGATCGCAGTGAGAAGGAATTCGTGTTCGACGTCATGGTTATCTACAACAGAAAATTTGCAGAAATAAATATCATATTCTTTAAAACATTTAATTAGGCCTTTAATTAAATGATGCTCCCACTGAATACTATAATTCTTGTGGGACAAGATCCACATCATACTAACCCTTGAGTTAGCTTTGGCTAATACGCCCAAGGCTTAGTATGATCGGTAGGTAACGATTACCAATTACATCTCTATGCAACTCTTGTTTATAGAATAAAATCCTCATTTATATTAAAACTCGAGTTAGCTTTGGCTAATACGCCCGAGAGTTAATATAGATGTGATTTTGACCTATCTTTCCAACTATTGGAAGAATGCCTATAGTTGACTCGATCCAACCGAGTAACTATGAATACTCAATCTAATTGAGTTTGTATTCACCCATGCGTTGATAGGCGGGACCAAGATTGTCCCTCCGTACCCTACCAAGATAATATGTATTGCTCTGCTTTGGCATATTCAACAATACATGTGATCGAGGTAGTGATAGGTATCACGGCACGGTTAGGCATTTTAGAGTTGGTTCGATCTAGATCTAATCTAATCGAGAAGGATGCATCTTGTGCATGACTTAGATCTAATCTAATCGCAAGGGTGCATCATGTGCACGACTTAGATCTAATCTAATCGTTAAGGCACTAATTAATTAATTAATTATTAAATATGCATCAAATACATAACAATTAATTAATTAATCTATTTGTGATTTAGTCATGGCCCTACTACGATCTTCTCAAGCCAATGAGAAGATCGAATGGTCAACCTAGGGTCAACAGCTTCTCCAAGCTCCTCCCTTTGACCACCTTGTGTTGCTCGTACCCGCCTCGGAACTCTGTCTCGTGTGGACCCTCCACCGCTCCAATTTGTACATTACAATTTGAAACTCGAGTTACATTCGAGTCTAAAACTAATTTACAACCAGAATATAAGAGAGAGGCACGACTCGCAGGTCGCGAAAATAAAATAAAATTACAAGCACGCACATCACATAACGGCACGCAGGCCGTATTATGAATTACAACACATTGTCCAATCAAATTGGGTTTTTGGGCCATGACTATCACAAATTTAATATATATAATCCAAAATTATATATTTTCATAATTTTCTATAATTTTTAAAATTAATTTTTAAAAATTTTACGAGTAAAATCTCCCGGCGGTCCCGTTTAGCGGTTTCGGGCGCAATCGCGGAACGGATCCCCTTGCGGGGCCCAGGGGCAGCGCCCCTACCCGCGATCTAACCATCGCGAGGGTTCCTTTGCGATCCAACAGCGCCTAAACCCGCTGTCCCAAAACGATTTGGGCCGAGACATTGCCGTTTCGGAAAAATCTTCCCGGCGGGTTCGTTTTTAACGATTTCGGGTGCAATCGCGGAGCAAATCCCCTTGCGGGGTTAGGGGCAGTACCCCTACCCACGATCTAACCATCGTGAGTTGCTCCTTTGCGATCTAATGGCACCCGACCCCGCTGTCCCAAACGAATTTGGGGCAAAACGAAGCCGTTTACAAGAAAACTTTCCGGTAGCCGAAGCCTACAAGTGCCGAGACACTTGTGCTTCGCTTCTACGGAAAAATTACTCATAAAAACTCTAAAAACTCAATTTTTACAGAAAATTACAGAAGGTATATTTTTCATAAAAATACAAACGAACTCGTACAAGTCTTTGCACGTGGCTCTGATACCACTGTTGGGTTCTTCGGGCCGCGAAAACCGCTTTTTCGCGTCGCGGAAACCCCGAGTCACCCAAAGCCGTAGATCCGTGCAAAGATTCGTAAACAAAACTTTTTCGAAAAACTTTTTCTTGTACGAGTTTGTAAAACTTTAGATCTACACTAGATGAAAGTTATACCTTCGAAGCGAAGCCCTTCGCATTCCCGCTCGTCCAAGAAGTTGCCGGATCTCTAGACCGTCAAGTGTCGGTCCTCTAGAAGTATCCACACGGACACGTAGGTGGAGAAAACCTCACACAAAGGTGTGCTAGCACCTTGGTGAGATTCGGCCAAGCAAGGAGGAGAGGGAGAGGGAGAGCTTGAGAGGAAGAAGAAGGAAGAATAACCACACTTGAATGAAAATAAATTCAAAATCATTCACAAAGTGGCCGGCCATTTTAATCTTGTGTAACTCCCCATTAAATGCAATTAATGTGAAGTTAATAAGAAAATGACTTTGTAACTTCCATGAGGTGGCACCCATGATGATGTGGAATATCATCATTGGTCCACCTAATGCCAACTCACCAATGAGGTGGCAAAAGGTCAAGTCAAAATTGACCTTTGGTCTTCCTTCTCTAGTCAAGTCAAACTTGACCCAATCTCTACCATGGTTGATCTAATCCAACCATTTGATTCGAGCCAACTTAATATAATGAATCTAATTCATTAAATTAAATTGATTTAATAAGTCATAATCTAAATTAGACTCATTAAATACATGAATCAACTTGAGTCGAACTCAAGTTAGCACAATTAGGATTACTCTTAATCCAATTTGATTCATCAAATGAATCTAATCCTCTTGGTTCATCATATGAACCTAATCTCCATCTAATTGTCCTAAGTGTGTGACCCTATAGGTTCTTGTAACGTTGGCAATGCCTTAAACTCATTTAGGAGCATAAGTAATGAGCGGTATCTAGCAACACATCATTACTACCCAAGTTACAAGAATGTCGAGATCCAACATCACCTTGTGACTACCAATTGTGACTACTCACAAAAATAATGACAAGTGTCCTTCTATCCTAGACATCTAGATTGATCAATATGAGGCATAGACCGTGTCATCCTCTAATCAATCTAAATCTTGAACTCCAAGTAGACTCACTCGATCAAATGAGCTCAACATCTAATGTTGACTCATTTGGGCATGGCCATGCACTTAGTGGTCTCACTCTATCAAGAATACCGATGTCGCTCCCGTCATATGGGAGGGATAGATCCCATCTACATCACTCACATCCCTCTACATAATTCGTTATATACCCAGTAATCGCCTTTATAGTCCACCCAGTTACGGGTGACGTTTGACGAAACCAAAGTACATAACTCCTTATGTAGGGATCCATGGTGACTTCAGGTCTAAGGATTAATAGTCATACTAATAGCCACATGAGAAAGTATATGACACTCATATAACGATCCATGATACTTTCTCATGGCGGGTCATTCAGTATACATTCTCTAATGCATACCCATGTGTCAGCTTGATATCTCTATATCCATGACTTATGAGATCAAGTCATCGAGCTGACCTACATGCTAGTCTTATTGTATTAACATTGTCCCAGAATGCTAATACTCGACTAGGAATGATTTAGAGTAGTGTTCCCTATATCATCTCACTATCGATTCAACTAATCGATTGATATAGGTATGAACCTTCTACTCAAGGACGCTATTAAACTTAGTCTATTTGGCACTAATATAAATAAGTATAATAACCAAACAAATGCCTTTATTAATATACAAGAATATGATATACATGAGTCCATACAATCATCAAATGATTGGCTCTAGGGCTCTAACTAACATCAAATTGGATTAAGAGTAATCCTAATTGGGCTAACTTGAGTTTGACTCAAGTTGATTCATGTGTTCAATAAGTCTAATTTAGATTTTGACTCATTGAATCAATTTAATTAAATGAATTAGATTCATTATATTAAGTTGGCTTGAATCAAATGGTTGGATTCGATCAACCATGGAAAAGATTTGGTCAAGTTTGACTTGACTTGAGAGGAAGATTAAAAGTCAAGTTTGACTTGACTTTATGCCACCTCATTGGTGAGTTGGCATTGATGTGGACCAATGATGATGCACCACATCATCATGGATGCCACCTCATGGAGGTTACATTCCCTCTTTGATGACAACTTAATGCATTAATGAGGGGGTTACATTTGGGAAATGTGGCCGGCTACTTTTGGTTTGAATGAGAATTCATTTTTCATTCAAGTGAGTATCTTCTTCCTTCTTCCTCTCAAGCTCTTCCTCTCCCTCTCCTCCTTGCTTGGCCGAATCTTACCAAGGTGCTAGCACACCTTTGTGTGAGGTTTTCTCCACCTACGTGTCCGTGTGGATACTTCTAGAGGACCGACGCTTGACGGTCTAGAGATCCGGCAATTCCTTGGACGAGCGGGAACGCGAAAGGGCACGCTTCAAGGTATACTTCTTAACACATAGATCTAGGAGTAGATCTAGATATTTAAAAACTCGTACTCGTAATTTTCGTTCGGTTTTCCTTACACGGATCTACGGCTTTGGGTGATTCGTGGTTTCCGCGACGCGAAAAGCGGTTTTCGCGGCCCGAAAAACCCAACTTTAGTTTTATGAAAACTAAAGTTTCTGTAATTTTCTGTAAAATTATGTTTTTTTGGGTTTTTATGAGTAATTTTCTCGAGTAATCGAAGCACAAGTGTTTAGACGCTTGTAGGCTTCGACTACCGGGAAGATTTTTCCAAAACGGTGATGTTTCGACCCAAATCCGTTTGGGACAGCGAGCGAAGGCGCTGTAGGATCGCTTAGGAGCAACTCACGATGGTTAGATCGTGGGTAGGGGCACTCCCCCTAACCCCGCAATTGCGCCCGAAATCGCTAATCGGGACTGCCGGGAAAATTCTTCTCAAAGGTTTCGTCCCAAATTGTTTTGGGACAGCGGGCTAAGGCGCTGTAGGATCGCAAAGGAACCCTCGCGATGGTTAGATCGCGGGTAGGGGCGCTACCCCTGGCCCCGCAAGAGGATCCGTTCCGCGATTGCGCCCGAAACCGTTAAACGGGACCGCCGGGAAATTTTACACGTAAAAATTGTAAAAAATTAATTTTAAAATTATAAAAAATTATGAAAATATATAATTTTGAATTATATATTAATTTTGTGATAGTCATGGCCCAAAAACCCAATATGATTGGATTTTGTTGTAATTCATAATACGGCCTACGTTTCGTTATGTGTTTGCGCGTGTTGTATGTTTTTTTTTTTCCGCGACCTGCGCGTCGTGCCTTTCTCATATATTCTGGTTGTAAATTAGATTTAGACTCGAATGTAACTCGAGTTTCAAATTGTAATGTACAAATTGGAGCAGTGGAGGGTCCACACGAGACAGAGTTCCGAGGCGGGCACGAGCAACACAAGGTGGTCAAAGGGTAGGAGCTTGGAGAAGCTGTTGACCCTAGGTTGACCAGTCGATCTTCTCATTGGCTTGAGAAGATCGTAGTAGGGCCATGACTAAATCACAAATAGATTAATTAATTGCTTGTGTATGTGATGCATATTTAATAAGTAGTTAATTAATTAGTGCCTTACGATTAGATTAGATCTAAGTCGTGCACATGATGCACCCTTACGATTAGATTAGATCTAAGTCGTGCACAAGATGCATCCTTTTCGATTAGATTAGATCTCAATCGACTCAACTCTAATGCCTAACCGTGCCGTGATACCTATCACTACCTCGATCACATGTATTGTTGAATCTGCCAAAGTAGAGCAATACATATTATCTTGGCAGGGTACGGAGGGACAATCTTGGTCCCGCCTATCAACACATGGGTGAATACAAACTCAATTAGATTGAGTATTCCTAGTTGCTCGGTTAGATCGAGTCAACTATAGGCATTCCTCCAACGGTTGGAAAAGATAGGTCAAAATCACATCTATATTAACTCTCGGGCATATTAGCCAAAGCTAACTCGAGTTTTAATATAAATGCGGATATTGATTTTATAAACAAGAGTTGCATAGAGATGTAATTGGTAATCGTTACCTACCGATCATACTAAGCCTTGGGCGTATTAGCCAAAGCTAACTCAAGGGTTAGTATGATGTGGATCTTGTCCCACAAGAATTATAGAATTATGGGAGCATCATTTAATTAAAGGCCTAATTAAATGATTTTAAAAGAATATGATATTTATTTCGGAAATTTTCTGTTGTAGATAACCATGACGCCGAATACGAACTCTTTCTCCCTCGCTCGTCCTTAAGAAGGACAAGCTCAACGGAGCAAATTTCCGGACGGTATAGGAACCGAGAATAGTTCTCACCAGAACGAACTGACGCTCGAGCAATCATTTCGAGGCTCCTCCGCCACGCCACGGTGACCGGATGCTTACAAGAAGCATCAAGATGATGCATTAGATGTGTCCTGCCTAATGCTTGCAACCATGAACTCGAGCTTCTAAGCAACATGAGTTGATGTGTGCTACGATATGGTTGAACATCTTCATCAACTATATCAAGGACAAGGATGGCAACTGGAAGAGGAACTTCACAAGATACCGGAAGATCTTAACAAGAAGAGAAATAAGATTTCTACTGTATAAATGTTATAGAAGTCAACCTCTCTATTTCTTCGTCGTGGGTATTAGATATCGGTTTCGCACATTTGTACTAATGTACAAGCACTGAGAAATAGCAGAGCATTGACAAAGGGCGAGATAGACCTACGAGTAGGCAATGGAGCACGGGTTGCTGCTGTTGCTGTAGGGACTTATTTTCTATCTCTGCCCTCTGGGCTTATACTAGAGTTAGACGATTGTTGTTATGTGACTGCATTGACTAAGAACATTATATCAGCTTCTTGTTTGGACAAGAAAGGATTCTCGTTTATAATAAAGAACAAATGTTGTTCTGTCTATTTAAACGATATGTTCTATTGTAGTGCACCTCTGATGAACGGACTCTATATTCTAGACCTTGAGAGCTCTATCTATAACGTTAGTACCAAGAGGTTCAAATCGAACGATATGAACCACACCTATCTCTGGCACTGTCGCTTAGGTCATATAAATGACAAGCGCTTATCCCAACTCCATAAGGATGGTTTGCTGGACTCATTTGATTTTGAATCATATGAGGTATGCGAATCATGCCTACGAGGCAAGATGACCAAGACTCCCTTTAGTGGGCACAGCGAGAGAGCAGCTGATTTGTTAGGACTCATACATAGTGATGTATGTGGCCCTTTCAATGTCGCTGCTAGAGGCGGTTATAGATACTTCATCACATTTACTGATGACTTTAGTAGATATGGTTATGTGTACTTGATGACACATAAGTCTGAATCCTTTGAAAAGTTCAAAGAATTCAAGAATGAAGTACAGAACCAGCTTGGCACGAGTATTAAGATAATTCGATCCGATCGAGGTGGAGAATACCTTAGCCATGAGTTCCGTGACTATCTAGCTGAATGTGGGATTCTATCCCAACTCACTCCTCCTGGAACACCACAGTGGAATGGTGTGTCCGAAAGGAAGAATCGTACCTTATTAGATATGGTACGATCTATGATGAGTCACACAGATCTTCCGACATATCTATGGTGATATGCTCTACACATGGCAGCTTTCATTCTCAACCGAGTTCCATCCAAGACCGTGATAAAGACACCATATAGGATATGGACTGGGAGAGATGCCCAGGTGTCTTTCATGAGGATTTGGTGTTGTGAGGCTTACGTTAGACGTCAAGTCTCAGACAAATTAGGACCCAAATCCGACAAGTGCTATTTTCATCGGATATCCCAAGGAAACTAAGGGATATTACTTCTACATTCCCAGTCAGCACAAGGTAGTTGTGGCAAAGACTGAGGTCTTTCTAGAAAGGGACTTTGTTTCTAGAAAGACTAGTGGGAGCGCGTTCGATCTTGAAGAAGTTCAAGATGCGAACAATAGCACTGATGCCTCGATGGAAATTGAACTGGAACCACAAAGTGTTGTGGATGATGTTGTTCCACAAGGAGTTGAGGAACAACAACCGGTTCAAGTAGACATACCTCTTCGCAGGTCTGATAGGGTACGTTGTCAGCCTGAGAGATACTCATTTCTCTTGTCTGACCATGATGACATTGTGCTCATAGAGGATGAACCCACCACCTATCAAGAAGCTGTGATGAGACCAGATTCCGAGAAATGGCTAGAGGCCATGAGATCCGCAATGGAATCCATGTATACCAACCAAGTATGGACTTTGGTTGATCCACCTGAAGGGGTAAAACCCATTGGGTGTAAGTGGGTCTTTAAGAGAAAGACTGACATGGATGGACCTATCTATAAGGGTCGCTTGGTAGCTAAAGGTTTCAAGCAAATTCATGGTATTGACTATGATGAAAATTTTCTCCAGTAGCGATGTTTAAGTCCATTCGGATCATGCTTGCTATTGCAGCCTACCATGACTATGAGATATGGCAGATGGATGTCAAAACCGCGTTTCTGAATGGAAACCTACTCGAGGATGTGTACATGACACAACCTGAGGGTTTTGTAGATCCACAGCATACTAGCAGAGTATGCAAGCTGCATAGGTCCATTTATGGACTAAAGCAAGCTTCTCGGAGCTGGAATCTTCGATTCGATGATGCGATCAAACAGTTTGGTTTCATCAAGAACGAAGATGAGCCTTGTGTTTACAAGAAGGTTGTAGAAAACACAGTTGTCTTCCTCATATTGTATGTGGATGACATACTGCTCATTGGGAAGGACATCCCTATGCTTCAGTCTGTCAAGACCTGGCTAGGGAGTTGCTTCTCAATGAAGGACTTAGATGAGGCATCCCGCATTCTAGGGATACAGATCTATAGAGATAGATCTAAGAGATTGCTTGGCCTAAGTCAGAGTACATACATTGACAAGGTACTCCTACGGTTTGCCATGCAGAACTCTAAAAAGGGATTTCTGCCGATATCACATGGCGTGAGTCTTTCGAAGACTCAAGGTCCCTCTTCTAGAGAGGAGAGAGACCGCATGGATCAGATCCCTTATGCCTCAGCCATAGGATCGATCATGTACACCATGCTATGTACTCGACCTGATGTCTCGTATGCTTTAAGCATGACGAGCAGATACCAGTCAGATCCAGGTGAAAGTCACAGGATAGCGGTCAAGAATATTCTTAAGTACTTTAGAAGGACTAAAGAATATTTCTTGATATATGGAGGCAGTGATGAGCTAGCTGTAAAGGGTTACAGTGATGCTAGCTTCCAGACCGACCAGGATGACTATAGATCGCAGTCGGGGTTCGTGTTTTGCTTAATGGTGGTGCTGTGAGCTGGAAGAGTTCGAAGCAGGATACAGTAGCTGATTCTACAATAGAAGCCGAGTACATTGCTGCATCAGAGGCGGCAAAGGAGGCAGTTTGGATCTGCAAGTTCATCACTGAACTTGGGGTGGTTCCTAGCATCGCTGACCCAGTTGAGCTCTATTGTGACAACAATGGAGCTATAGCACAGGCGAATGAACCTCGCTCACACCAGCGGGCCAAGCTCATACTACGGCGCTTCCATCTCATTCGAGAGATTATCGATAGAGGAGATGTAAAGATTTGCAGAGTACCTACAGAGGCTAACATCACAGATCCCTTGACCAAGGTTTTGGCACAGAGAAAGCATGATGGTCACACTAGGTCATTAGGCCTTAGAGCCTATACTGATTGGCACTAGTGCTAGTGGGAGATTGTTAGTTAGAGCCCTAAAGCCAATCATTTGATGATTGTATGGACTCATGTACATCATATTCTTGTATATTAATAAAGGCATTTGTTTGGTTATTATACTTATTTGTATTAGTGCCAAATAGACTAAGTATAATAGCGTCCTTGAGTAGAAGGTTCATACCTATATCAATCGATTAGTTGAATCGATAGTGAGATGATATAGGGAACACTACTCTAAATCATTCCTAGTCGAGTATTAACATTCAGGGACAATGTTAATACAATAAGACTAGCATGTAGGTCAGCTCGATGACTTGATCTCACAAGTCATGGATATAGAGATATCATGCTGACACATGGGTATGCATTAGAGAATGTATACTGAATGACCCGCCATGAGAAAGTATCATGGATCGTTATATGAGTGTCATATACTTTCTCATGTGGCTATTAGTATGACTATTAGTCCTTAGACCTGAAGTCACCATGGATCCCTACATAAGGAGTTATGTACTTTGGTTTCGTCAAACATCACCCGTAACTGGGTGGACTATAAAGGCGATTACTGGGTATATAACAAATTATGCAGAGGTATGTGAGTGATGTAGATGGGATCTATCCCTCCTATATTACGGGAGAGACATTGGTATTCTTGATAGAGTGAGACCACGAAGTGCATGGCCATTCCCAAATGAGTCAATATGGGATATTGAGCTCATTTGATTTAGTGAGTCTACTTGGAATTCAAGATTTAGATTGGTCAGAGGATGACACAGTCTATGCCTCACATTGATCAATCTAGATGTCTAGGATAGAAGGACACTTGTCATATATTGTGAGGAGTCACAATTAGTAGTCACAAGGTGATGTTGGATCTCGACATTTCTTGTAACTTGGGTAGTAATGATGTGTTGCTAGATACCGCTCATTACTTATGCTCCTAAATGGGTTTAGGGCATTGCCAACGTTACAAGAACCTATAGGGTCACACACTTAGGACAATTAGATGGAGATTAGGTTCATATGATGAACCAAGAGGAGTAGATTCATTTGATTAGGGTCACACGCCCCGGAGGAGTCCCGATCCGAAGAAATTTCGGCAACACCTCCCCTGTACGGCGGACAATTTGAAACTTTCTACATACACAATATACATCAGCCACAGGCGGCTGGAATATACACACAACCACGCAGTTATATGATACAGCCTACTCGGCTGATACAATAAAAAACACAACGGAAAACGACAGAAACCATATACAAACCAAACACAAAACTGCTAGCCGGCTAGGCTTACACAACCAACAACAAATACAAGATACCACATAACAACATCAACACTCCAAAAACAAAACCGGAGTACAGAGATAAACAAAACTGATACATAAACAAACAAAACATACGTGAAATCGATAAGTCTTCTGATGTGACGTGGGGACCAGCAGACAGGATATTCCAAGCGACACCAAAACCAACCTGGTACCTGAAAAAAAATAGTGTCAACGGGGGTGAGTTCAACAACTCAGCGAATACCAATGGACATGAGTAGTAAGCTATATCTAACAGCAATAAATATGGAATACAACTTCCTAATCATATATAGGGAATATGCAAAACTGAAAGGTAGTTAAGGAAGTTGTACTCACCAGGAACTCCTATCCAGACAAAAGGGTCGTCAAACCGAAGGTGTCAATAATCCTGTATGCAGGTCAAAGGTATGAATCCAACCAAAATGCAGCAACCAAATGCAGCAAACACAATCACAATAATATAAATACATCAATGCATATGATGCTAATGATGCGTCCTGGTCACCCCTGACGCTAGTCAGTCCTCTCACACAAATGGCGAGACCGAGTAGGTAGGACTATGACAACCGTGCACTCTGTCGTCACTGCTCCTGATGAGTGACCGAGTGGACGGGATGCTGTCGGAGTACTCCTGTCCTGTGACCCCAAATCATAAATGGGGGAGCTCAATGCTCTCATCTCCGGGTACACGATGACGGGGAGGTATCTCTGCCGGCTACCACGCTGAGTCACCTGACCAACGGAGCCAAACAGAGTCCACCGTCTGCCGGCTACTACGCTGCTACACTAAATGCCAGCGGAGCCAAACAGAGCGGAACTGACGGCCGGCTACCACGCTGAGTCCTCATACCAACGGAGCCAAACAGCAGAACCGCCACACACCTGTCTGATATACCACTAATCCATGAGTGGTGGTGTGTGCAGTACATGTAACTGGCGATGTGCTCAACCATAGTAGAGCCGACAATCGCGCAGCATGCAATCATGATGCATGACACTAAGCATGGTCATAAACTGATCAACATAACCATATCCATATGTATAAAATGAGTACGGTAAAATCGATGGTCACATACCAAGATCTAGAGTACACAGGTCAGATAGAATATAAAAAAACCTATGTCCTGAACAAATCACGAGATATAAGTACGGATACTTCACAGGTGACAAATCTAACATGCTATGGATATCAAACAGTGACATACCAAAGGCAAACATATTCATTGCTTGTAGTTATAAAATACTATGCATATCCAATGACAATATCATAAAAGATAAGTCAAGAGGTACCCGCCTCCAATGTAGATCGAACTAATCAATCTTTATGTCAAAGTGCTCGTCCCGAAATCGAATCCTGAAATAAATCGTACGGTTTAGCTAAGTTTAATTTTAAGCTAAATAGCTAACCAAATTATTTTCTCCAGGAACCCTAATTAGATCATCCAACTCCTCAATAAATCCTAACAAATCCATTCAAATTAGGATTTGCAATATGCATAATCAAACACAACAACTTATCTAAACCAATACTAAATGTAAGAATTTCATAGAACAACTTACCCAAAAAAAAAATTCGTTCATGTTGTTGCTCACAACCGGAGCTATAGCGGCTGGGTCTAAAGCTGGAACCAAGCAACAACACTCAAACCTCCATAACCATTTGCAAAACGATCACAAATCCAACTAGTTAGGAATTCTAACAATAATTTACCTAAATCCACATCACTATTGAAGTTAATAAGGATCTTTACCTAATTTCCCTTTTTCTTAGTGATAGTAGAAGATCAGATCAGATACTAGTGGTGGCATTAGGTCAAGTTGGTGCCTAACTTGTATCCGACATTATCCAGAACGCACCAACCAGCGAAGAATTCAAGTCTGTCCTCTCATCTCCAAACAATCCAGTGCTCCAAAGCACTGATGATAATGGTGCCACCAAATCTGAACACCAAGTAAGGCCCCGATTAGGGATCCGACGCGATCCAGTAGCGTTAAGGAGTAAAGGAGGAAGAGGTTGGCCGGAGTATTGCAACCTGAATATCCAAGACGCGATACATAAAGATACAGCAAAGAGAGATTGACGCTAGGGCTTACCCTTACCCTCTCTTGACCGAACAGTGGCATTCCCACACAAGCATCAGTCGTCGACATCAAGAAGCTAGGGCATGCTCGGATGCTCAGCTTCTGTCCACAACCCGAAGAGAGATCGTTGGCGATGCGATGCCAAATCTAGGGCACGGTAAGTTCCTTCGGTGGCGCGACAGCAACTCATGAAGAGGGGAAAGCTCGGCTGTGCCAGTGGGTGTCGGCAGTGCTAGGCGGCTACGGTACAAGCGTTAGGGCAGAAGAAGGCAAGGCAGTGGCCGCTGGAGATAGATTGGACTGTGGCCGTCGGCTTCAGGCTAGGGCACGGTGTCGGTATGGGCACACGACGAAGAGGAAGAGGAGAAGGAACCGCCCGTGTGCGGTTAGGGCAGAGAAGGCGATCATTCGGCGCGAGGAAGAGGGAGATCGCGCGTGAGAGGTGTCGGGCACGCGAGGCTTCGGCAGGGAAGGAAGGGAACGAAGGAAAAGAAGAAGAAAAAAATAAATAAATAAAGAAAAAGAAATAGAGAAGGAAAAAGAAATGTAAAAATTAAACATTTCCTCACTAAAACGGGGTAGCCTAAACAGGCTTTTTCCGGGCCCCATTTTTATCCCCGTAACCTCGTACATACGAGCTCCGAAAAATTTCTAAAAATTCCGAAAAATTCCCTTATCATTATTCATCATTTTTTCGGTATTTTACATTCTCCCCCACTAATAAAAATTTGGTCCCCAAATTTCGTTATCTACCATCAGCAAATACTAACAACAGATAGAAATTATAAATGCTGAACGGTAAATTAAATCACAAACCTCAAGTGAAAAGGTGGGGATATTGAGCTCGGATCGTATCCTCGAGCTCCCAGTAGCCTCCTCGTCTGAATGATGCAGCCATCCAACTTCAACCAGTCGGATAGTCTTGTTCCTCAACTGACGCTCCTTCCGGTCCAGAATCCGTACCGGAACCTCCTCATAAGTAACGTCAGGCTGAACGGGAACTGAGATGTCTGTCAGTACATGTGTCAGTCAGGTATGTATCTCCTCAGTATAAACACATGGTATACGTCATGAACTCCTGCTAGGAACGGTGGTGGTGCCAACCGGTAAGCTACCGCTCCAATCCTCTCCATATCTTGAAAGGGCCAATGCATCGCGGAGCTAGCTTACCTCTGCGGTCAAATCTCTTCACCCCTTTCGTGGGTGAGACACGCAGAAATACATGGTCGTCTGTAGAGAACTACAGGGGTCTACGTCTCCGATCCGCATAACTCTTCTGGCGGTCCTACGCCTTAGACATCCTCCGTCTGATAATAGGGACCAACTCGCAGAAATACATGGTCGCCAATAGAGAACGCTAGGGGTCTCTATCCGAAATAATAGTCAACGGAACACCACGTGATCTGATGATCTCCCGGCAAAACAGATCTACCAATCGATCCAGGAAATCAGTCTTCCGAATCGCTAACGAGTGCGCGGATTTGGTTAATCGATCAACGATTACCCAAATCGCATCATGGCCTCGTTGTGTCTTCGGCAAACCTTCCATAAAGTCCATGGTAATATGTTCTCATTTCCACTCGGGAATAGGAATCTGCTGAAGTAAGCCGGCAGGTCTCGAGTGCTCTACCATCACCCGCTGACAGACAAGACATCTAGCTACAAATTCTGCGATGTCTTTCTTCATACCGTTCCATCAACAGGAACGTCGTAAATCTTGATACATACGGGTCCCGCCTGAATGGATCGCAAATCGAGAGCGATGAGCCTCCTGAAGTAGCTCCTGTAAGACCGGATGAGACTGAGGTACGCATAATCTGCCTCGGAAGTATACAACACCCTCCTCGTCTCGTGTGAACTCGGTCTGCTGCCCGGAAGCTGTCTGGCTATTAATGAACTGCAAGTGCTGATCACCAGCCTATACCTCTCGGATCCTCGTCCTGATCGACGACTGAACAACCATGGTAACAAGAATACCTTTCTCTGTCCATTCTTACTCCTCAAGGCCTAACCCGAAGAAACCTTGAATCAAGTCTGTGACCACAACTCGGTGGCAAGCTAGAGTCCCTCCGGACTTCCTGCCAAGTGCAACGGTAACAACATCAGCTCTCCTCGGGTGATAGCTAATGGTGCAACCATAATCCTTCAGGAACTCCATCCATCTCCTCTGTCGGAGATTAAGTTCCTGCTGAGTGAACAGACATTTGAGATTCTTATGGTCAGTGAGAATCTCAATTGTAACACCGCACCGATAATGCTGCCAAATCTTCAGGTCAAACATACTGGCGTTCAGTCACAAGTCATGTACTGGTAATTCTCCTCATACTCCCTCAACTACCGAGAAGTAGGAGACTACCCTGCCGTGCTGCATCAAAACAGCGCTCAACCCTGTAGAGATGGGTCGGTATAGAGCACGAATCTGTCCTCTCCGGAAGGTAAAACCAAAATCGAAGCCGACACTAGTCTCCGCTTCAGCTCCTGGAAGCTGGTCTTGAAATCCTCAGTCCAAGTAAACTTCACGCCCTTCTTGGTCAGGCGTGTAAGTAACATAACAATCCGTGAGAAACCCTCAACGTATCTCCGGAAATATAGAGCCAAACAAAGGAAGTTGCGAGCCTCTTCTATAGACTCCGTCTACTCCCCACAGTAACAACCTCGATCTCCTGTGGAACCACGGTATACTCCTACCAGTGACCGTGTGTCCCAAACATCATCACAACAGACAACCAAAACACGCACTACTGATCTTCGCATATAGATGTTCTCGTCGAAACATCTCTAGATCTATGCAAAGGTGATGCACGTGTCTCACCTCGGATCCGTAATAAATCACAACATCGTCAACAAAGACAATGGGCACAGATCCAAACATCCTGGGAATACTAAAATCATCGAGTCCATGATAACATCTAGGGCTCCGTAAGCTCTACTGGTAAAACCAAAACACATCATGTCTGTATCACAGACATTCCTAACCATAAGATCCTCAACAATAAACAGATCTAATCACCAACGATATATAATCACCAAAGAATAGAACCTCCAGTGTGAGAGCAATGCTCTATCACACGAAATACCACATATGTGGGAGCAACGCTCTACCACAAGAAATCCTCCATATGTGGGAATAACACTCCACTACAAATAATCCGAAATATGTATCTGCAATAAATATGGGAGAATACTCCGCTACAAGCGATCCGTAATATGTGGGAGCAACGCTCCACCACAACAATCCATAACATAAGTGGGAGCAACGCTCCACCACAAACAATACATAAGTGCCCAAAGCACCTAACTATTCAGCTAGAGACTGCACGAGATCTCTCTACCACATATCACTGTGGGTAGCCTAGGGTATAATCACCTAGTAAGCAATCAACTTCATAGTCAACTCTATCATCATCCTAGTGGGTCGGTCACCCACTAATAAGAGAATTAGTTGACAGGGTAATACAACAAATATCATAATGTAGACATTTAACATTCTACATTTAACATAGGTAGAATTATCATGATGCTACCAACCATACATCTAGCACACGTGCACACACAACATATGTATGATCGACATAATCCTCCAATTATTATACACCAAACACACACACAAATCAGGTATATTCAGTATGATACCTCCAGCAATACCTACTGAACACGTGTGCAAAAATCAATGTAGATATAATCAACAATACACCTCTAATAATACTCACAACACATACCAAATGAGTATAATCACTTAATACTTCCAATAAAGCCTAATAAACATAAGTGTACTCACAAATCACACATAATCAACAAGATACCTCATATACCACACCAAACACATATATACCCACACTATCCACAAATGAACTATCCATCATAGAACTCCTTCAACTCATAACAATCATATGTACACTTCATAGATATGCATAATCAGCATATTTAATCCAATCTATCACACCAACCCTATGCCATCTTAGAAGTTATCCAATTAGGTACAAACAGTCTAAAATTACAGTACCCATGGAATAGGATACTTCGATCCTCTATCGACTGACCAAATCATCAATAGTATATGGCTAATCCAATCCTTTCCCACGTCAGGATAAGCTAGATACTCGATGTGCTCAAGATATCCAACTAACCACGAATAACTCAAGATTCAAACATCTAGAAGTAAAGTAGGTCAATCCCCTACTGTTCGGGTCAACAAAACTAATCGGTCATCTACTAACTAATCAAGAATAAATAAAGCCTCTACAAGCATCTAAGGTAAATCGATCACGACTACCCAAGTCAACAAATGTAGATCAGTCTTCTACTGACCGATCTAACAAAAGTAAACAAATTATCTGCTGATAAAATTAACTAAGATAACATGGTATTCTACGGCTAAGTCAACATGAATATATAGATACTATCTATTATCCAACTAATAATAGCAGAGACTGGTATGTACCTCAATCTGCTAACCAAATAGTAGTAACAGAAGCTAAAGCTACTAGGGGTATGATATGTAAAATCACCAAAGCCTATAATCCTTAATCTCTATTAAGGTCAATCAAGATCAGTGGCTAACCCATCACATATAATATATGCTACAACAACCAAACAGATACTAGTAAAGAGTGCTAATACATGTCATAGACTGTAATAATGAACAGGGCATAAACTAATCAAAAAGGTAGGATAACATATACCAACATACCTCCTATAGCTTGGAGATGTCCTGCTTCTGCCAAGTCCCAAAATCCAAAAAGTCACATCGAGAAAACTAAAACATGAAATCCGAAACACGAGAAATAAAACTCGTAAGCCGATCTCTGATACCAAATAAATTGGTATCAGATAAATCTCAAAAATCCAGAACACATAGCAAGTATCGTTAACCTGGCTCTGATACCACTAAATTGTCACGCCCCGGAGGAGTCCCTGTCCGAAGAAATTTCGGCAACACCTCCCTTGTACGGCGGACAATCTGAAACTTTCTACATACACAATATACATCAGCCACAGGCGGCTGGAATATACACACAACCACGCAGTTATATGATACAGCCTACTCGGCTGATACAATAAAAAACACAACGGAAAACGACAGAAACCATATACAAACCAAACACAAAACTGCTAGCCGGCTAGGCTTACACAACCAACAACAAATACAAAATACCACATAACAACATCAACACTCCAAAAACAAAACCGGAGTACAGAGCTAAACAAAACTGATACATAAACAAACAAAACATACGTGAAATCGATAAGTCTTCTGATGTGACATGGGGACCAGCAGACAGGATATTCCAAGCGACACCAAAACCAACCTGGTACCTGAAAAAAAATAGTGTCAACGGGGGTGAGTTTAACAACTCAGCGAATACCAATGGACATGAGTAGTAAGCTATATCTAACAGCAACAAACATGGAATACAGCTTCCTAATCATATATAGGGAATATGCAAAACTAAAAGGTAACTAAGGAAGCTGTACTCACCAGGAACTCCTATCCAGACAAAAGGGTCGTCAAACCGAAAGTGTCAATAATCCTGTATGCAGGTCAAAGGTATGCATCCAACCAAAATGCAGCAACCAAATGCAGCAAACACAATCACAATAATATAAATACATCAATGCATATGATGCTAATGATGCGTCCTGGTCACCCCTGACGCTAGTCAGTCCTCTCACACAAATGGCGAGACCGAGTGGGTAGGGCTATGACAACCGTGCACTCTGCCACTGCTCCCGATGAGTGACCGAGTGGACGGATGCTGTCGGAGTACTCCCGTCCTGTGACCCCAAATCATAAATGGGGAGCTCAATGCTCTCATCTCCCAGAGACGATGACGGAGGTATCTCGGCTACCACGCTGAGTCACCCGACCAACGGAGCCAAACAGAGTCCACTGTCTTCCGGCTACTACGCTGCTACACTAAATGCCAGCCGAGCCAAACAGAGCGGAATCGACGGCCACCACGCCGAGTCCTCGGACCAACGGAGCTAAACAAGTAACCGCCACACACTGCCTCGATATACCACTAATCCATGAGTGGTGGTGTGTGCAGTACATGTAACTGGCGATGTGCTCAACCATAGTAGAGCCGACAATCGCGCAGCATGCAATCATGATGCATGACACTAAGCATGGTCATAAACTGATCAACATAACCATATCCATATGTATAAAATGAGTATGGTAAAATCGATGGTCACATACCAAGATCTAGAGTACACAGGTCAGATAGAATATAAAAAAACCTATGTCCTGAACATAATAAGTATGGAATGTCCTGATCAGCATAAAGAAAAATCCATATATACATAATATGGGTACCACAGTATCAGTATGTCAAATCCACGAATCTAGGGTATACTGGTCCTCTATGGTATAACAACCTAGATCCTAAACATATCCCTCTTCCATAGCATATGTACCTACAATATGCACAGATCAAAACCACAAGATCTAGGTACACGAATCATATATGATATACCAATAGAAATACACAATCCAAGAATGGCATAAAAACCTAAGTATCAGATAATTTGGATATACATGTCAGAAACAAAAATCCAGAGTCTAACCCTAACCTCAGTAAAGCATGGTATGTCACTCTAGAAACTAAGATACTCATGGCAATAAGGTACTCATGGCAACAAATCACGAGATATAAGTACGGATACTTCACAGGTGACAAATCTAACATGCTATGGATATCAAACAGTGACATACCAAAGGCAAACATATTCATTGCTTGTAGTTATAAAATACTATGCATATCCAATGACAATATCATAAAAGATAAGTCAAGAGGAACCCGCCTCCAATGTAGATCGAACTAATCAATCTTTATGTCAAAGTGCTCATCCCGAAACCGAATCCTGAAATAAATCGTACGGTTTAGCTAAGTTTAATTTTAAGCAAAATAGCTAACCAAATTATTTTCTCCAGGAACCCTAATTAGATCATCCAACTCCTCAATAAATCCTAACAAATCCATTCAAATTAGGATTTGCAATATGCATAATCAAACACAACAACTTATCTAAACCAATACTAAATGTAAGAATTTCATAGAACAACTTACCCAAAAAAAAAATTCGTTCATGTTGTTGCTCACAACCGGAGCTATAGCGGCTGGGTCTAAAGCTGGAACCAAGCAACAACACTCAAACCTCCATAACCATTTGCAAAACGATCACAAATCCAACTAGTTAGGAATTCTAACAATAATTTACCTAAATCCACATCACTATTGAAGTTAATAAGGATCTTTACCTAACTTCCCTTTTTCTTCAGTGATAGTAGAAGATCAGATCAGATACTAGTGGTGGCATTAGGTCAAGTTGGTGCCTAACTTGTATCCGACATTATCCAGAACGCACCAACCAGCGAAGAATTCAAGTCCGTCCTCTCATCTCCAAACAATCCAGTGCTCCAAAGCACTGATGATAATGGTGCCACCAAATCTGAACACCAAGTAAGGCCCCGATTAGGGATCCGACGCGATCCAGTAGCGTTAAGGAGTAAAGGAGGAAGAGGTTGGCCGGAGTATTGCAACCTGAATATCCAAGACGCGATACATAAAGATACAGCAAAGAGAGATTGACGCTAGGGCTTACCCTTACCCTCTCTTGACCGAACAGTGGCATTCCCACACAAGCATCAGCCGTCGACATCAAGAAGCTAGGGCATGCTCGGATGCTCAGCTTCTGTCCACAACCCGAAGAGAGATCGTTGGCGATGCGATGCCAAATCTAGGGCACGGTAAGTTCCTTCGGTGGCTCGACAGCAACTCATGAAGAGGGGAAAGCTCGGCTGTGCCAGTGGGTGTCGGCAGTGCTAGGCGGCTACGGCACAAGCGTTAGGGCAGAAGAAGGCAAGGCAGTGGCCGCCGGAGATAGATTGGACTGTGGCCGTCGGCTTCAGGCTAGGGCACGGTGTCGGTATGGGCACGCGACGAAGAGGAAGAGGAGAAGGAACCGCCCGTGTGCGGTTAGGGCAGAGAAGGCGCGAGGTAGAGGGAGATCGCGCGTGAGAGGTGTCGGGCACGCGAGGCTTCGGCAGGGAAGGAAGGGAACGAAGGAAAAGAAGAAAAAAAAAATAAATAAATAAAGAAAAAGAAATAGAGAAGGAAAAAAGAAATGTAAAAATTAAACATTTCCTCACTAAACGGGGTAGCCTAAACAGGCTTTTTCCGGGCCCCATTTTTATCCCCGTAACCTCGTACATACGAGCTCCGAAAAATTCCCGAAAAATTTCTAAAAATTCCGGAAAATTCCCTTATCATTATTCATCATTTTTCCGGTATTTTACATAGATCTAGGTGTAGATCTAGATATTTAAAAACTCGTACTCATAATTTTCGTTCGGTTTTCCTTGCACGGATCTACGGCTTTGGGTGATTCGGGGTTTCCGCGACGTGAAAAGCGATTTTCGCGACCCGAAAAACCCAACAGCTAGGGCATGGACGCAGTCGAGAGGGAAAAGAGAGGAAATGAGGGTACGTGAGGGTGGACTTTAGGTCAACAATGATTTAAGTATGATTTTAAATCACCAATCGATCGACTGATCGATTGAGAGGAAGTGAATCGATCGATCGATCGATTCACGAAGCCTCTGTTCAAAAACGGAAATGCATTTTAATCGATCCATCGATCGATTCAAACAAGCTGAATCGATCCATTGATTGATTCAGATGGCGTCTGTGGAAATTGAATTTGCATCTCAATCGATCCATTGATCGATTGAAACATTCTTAATCGATCCATTGATCGATTCAAATTCCCTTTATTGTGAAGTACGAGCTCCCCAATCGATCGACCGATCGATTGGGGATTCTGATATTACTGCATTTCTGAAAATTTTCAGATACAAGTTTTGAAAATGCATAACTAAATGTATACTACCCCAAAAATCATGAAATTTCGTTTAGACACTATATATGGCTCATATTCTCAAGGAAACATAAGGTTAAAAAAAATGACTCTTATTTTTGAAGATTGACACAAAATTTGACAATCGTCGAAAACTTGAATATTTTTGTGGATTCGTACTAACTATTCAATGGTAACTCCCATCCAAACATAAACTTCAACCAAGGTTTCAAAAATAAGTTTTATACACATTATAAAGTTAACATTTCCAATCATAATCATAGGGCAAAGTGCACATGATTTGTACACTTGCTATCCCTATGATTGGACCAAGGTAATGTAGGATTAATGATACTAGATGTCATATTGGCTCAAAATAATGTATCATGACTAACATGTTGAACCAAAAATATCATCCTAACTGTTAGTTAAAGCCCTAGAGCCAATCATATGATGATTGTAGTATGGATTCATTGTATCATATTCCTATAACTTGTTAGTTAGAGCCCTAGAGCATTTGTTTTGGTTATTATACTTACTTGTATTGGTGCCAAATAACTAAATATAACAGCGTCCTTGAGTAGAAGGTTCTTATCTATATCAATCGATTGGTTGAATCGATAGTGAGATAATATAGAGAACACTACTCTTAATCATTCCTAGTCAAGTATTACTATTCAGGGATAATGTTAGTGCCATGAGACTAGCATGTAGGTCAATTCGATGACTTAATCTCACAAGTCATGGATATAGAGATATCAAGTTGACACATGGGTATGCATTGAAGAATGTACACTAAATGACCCGTCATGAGAAAGTATCATGGATCGTTATATGAGTGTCATATACTTTCTCATGTGGTTATTAGTATGACTATTAGTCCTAAGATCTGAAGTCACCATGGTTCCCTACATAAGGAGTTGCATACTTTGGTTTCGTCAAACGTCACCCGTAACTGGGTGGACTACAAAGACGATTACTGGGTATGTAACAAATTATGCAGAGGGATGTGAGTGATGTAGATAGGATCTATCCCTCCTATATAACGGGAGTGACATCATTATTCTTGATAGAGTGAGACCCTTAAGTGCATGACCATGCCCAAATGAGTCAATATGAGATATTGAGCTCATTTGATTATAGTGAGTCTACTTGGAGTTCAAGATTTAGATTGATCAGAGGATCTATGCCTCAAATTGATCAATCTAGATGTCAAGGATAGAAGGACATTGTCATATATTGTGAAGAGTCACAATTAGTAGTCACAAGGTGATGTTGGATCTCAACATTCTTGTAACTTGGGTAGTAATGATATGTTGCTAGATACCACTCATTACTTATACTTCTAAATGGGTTTAGGAGCATTTTCAACATTACAAGAACCTATAGGGTCACACAAAAAGGGTAATTAGATGGAGATTAGGTTCATATGATGAACCAAGAGGTTTAGGTTCATGTGATGAACCAAATTCGATTAAGAGTAATCCAAATTAAACTAATTGAGTTGGACACAATTTGGTTCATGTGTTAAATGAGTCTAATTAGATTTGGATTCATTGAGTCAATTTAATTCAATGAATATAGATTCATTAAATTAAATTGGTTTGAATCAAATGGTTAGATTTGATCAACCATGGGAGAGAAGAGGTCAAGTTTGACTTGACTTGAGAGGGAAGATGAAGGGTCAAGTTTGACTTGACCATTTGCCGTCTCATTTGTGAGTTGGCATAATGATGTGAACCCAACGAGAGAGATATCTCAAGAACACACAACGAATTGAAAACAGAAAGAAGGAAGGTCTAAGTCGATAAGATGGGTGAAAAGAAACCTCGACCCAATGCTTAGAAAAGCACGAACCTTGGTATAGAAGATGGAAGATGCCACAACCTTGGGACTGAGGTTGATAAGTCTTCGAACGCCACAAGGAGATGCCTTGATAAGTTCAAGTTCAATGAAGAACCAACAAGCGAGAGCCTCACCGTGTTTTAGATTGAAAAATATATCAAAGATACATGTGTGGCCGTCACCCCCTTTATTTATAGCTATAAGGTGACCAAAAAACCCTAAAAAACTGAAAGAAAGGCCATTTAGTAAAGGCCCATATAGACTACTTAGCCATTTTAAGCATATGGCATTATTACAACCCAAATAAAGGTAAAAATGAGTCCAAATTGAGCCAACATATCCATACTACATAGATATGAGACTTAAATACTAATTTAGCTCATCTAAGGCTCGAATTAGGTTGACTAAGCCGGATGACTTGCTCTTGGTCAAACCTTCTTCAATAGTAGCTTTGGCCTTCACATCTTCAATTAGCACATTAAGTGCTTCCTTCATCTTTTTAGCCCTAACCCTTGTAATTGGTCCTCCATTGATGCATAATGGATCATCATTAATATCTGGAGTGGATTTAGCATGACCCATATCACTAGCTTGTTGCGTAACTTGTTCTCTTTCATTTATTCCATCATTCCCCCTCTCATCAAAATGATTCGTCCTTGAATCTTGATCACCTACATCAAAAGGAGAAAGATCAGAAACATTAAATGTAGCACTCACATTATACTCACCTGGTAAGTCAAGCTTGTTTGCATTATCATTGATTCGAGCAATGACTTGAAATGGACCATCTCCTCGTGGATGCAACTTAGTACGACGTTTAGCTGGAAATCTTTCCTTCCTCATATGAACCCAAACCCAATCTCCGGGTTCAAAGATCACTTTCTTTCGTCCCTTGTTGGCTTGCGCAGCATATTGTTCAGTCCTCTTTTCAATTTGCAATCGAACTTTCTCATGCAGTTACCTCACAAACTCAGCTTTTCTGGTACCATCTAAACTGGCACGCTCAGAGATAGGCAAAGGCGATAAATCTAAAGGAATTAAAGGTTTGAACCCATATACCACTTCAAAAGGAGAAAAATTAGTAGTAGAATGCATAGATCTATTATAAGCAAATTCAACATGTGGTAAACAATCTTCCCAACCTTTTAAATTCTTTTGAATGATAGCTCTCAACAAAGTAGATAAAGTTCGATTTACTACCTCAGTTTGTCCATCTGTTTGTGGATGACAAGTTGTGGAAAACAAAAGCTTTGTTCCTAACTTTCCCCACAATGTCTTCCAAAAGTAGCTTAGAAACTTTGCATCACAATCTGAAACTATGCTCCTCGGTACTCCATGAAGTCGCACGATCTCCCTTCGAGACAAAGCATCAGCAACAATGTTTTCCATACCTTGTTTATACTTGATCACATAAGGGAATGATTAAATGAATTCTACCCATTTTGCATGACGTCTATTCAACTTACTTTGGCTCTTCAAATGCTTCAACGATTCATGATCAGTGTGAATAACAAACTCTTTGGGCCACAAGTAATGCTGCCAAGTCTCTAAAGCCCTCACCAATGCATACATCTCCTTGTCATAAGTTGGATAGTTCAAAGCTGCTCCGCTGAGTTTCTCACTAAAATAAGCAAGGGGTCGACCTTCTTGTATTAGCACAGCTCCAATATTCCTCAGTTATCGTTTTTGGTGTTGGCCATTCACGTATTGCCTTAACCTTTTCTTCATCAACCGCTATTCCCTTAGCACTAACAATATAACCAAGAAACTCTATCTGATTAGTGCAAAAAGAACATTTTTGAAGGTTAGCATACAATTTTTCATTTCTCAAAACAAGTAGAACTTTTTGTAAATGATTAAGATGTTCATCTAAATTTTTACTATAAATCAAGATGTCATCAAAATATACTACAACAAAGTTCCCAATATAAGCACGTAAAATATGGTTCATTAATCTCATGAAAGTACTAGGTGCGTTAGTTAGGCCAAATGGCATGACTAACCATTCATACAAACCGTACCTAGTCTTAAAAGCAGTTTTCCATTCATCTCCCTCACGCATGCGAATTTGATGATAGCCAGACTTCAAATCAATTTTAGAGAAAATGCAAGAACCATGTAGTTCATCTAGCATATCATCTAATCTAGGAATAGGATGACGATACTTTACCGTAATCTTGTTGATAGCCCTACAATCAACGCACATTCTCCAAGTTCCATCCTTCTTAGGAACAAGCAAAACAGGAACTGAACAAGGACTCAAACTTTCTCGGACGTACCCTTTTCTCATCAATTCTTCAACTTGCTTTTGAAGCTCCTTCATCTCCATAGGATTGCTCCTATAGGCTGGTCGATTAGGAATAGCTGCTCCTGGGATGAAGTCAATTTGGTGCTCTATTCCCCTAAGTGGTGGCAATCCATCAGGAACTTCTTCAGGAAAGACATCATCAAATTCCTGCAAAAGAGATTTAACAACACTAGGCAAAGAAGGGTTAAGATTGTTAGTGTTGAAATAAGCCTCCTTATACAAAAGTATAATCATCTGCTGTTGAGAATAAAAAGCTCTCTTAACCTCTCTTTCTTTTGCATAAAAGCTCCCTTTTTTACTCTCTAGATTTTTTGTTTCTTTTTCATTCCTCTCTTCCTCACTTTTTCTTTTCTCACACTCCTTTTCTTTTCCATTTTTTTTCTCTCACAATCTTTTCTTTTTTCACTCTCATTTTTTATCCTCAATTGATCTTCATATACTTGCTTAGGAGTTAATGGTACAAGAGTTACAAGTTTACCATGCATCTTAAAAGAAGATTTATTTGTGAACCCATCGTGTATGACCCTCCTATCAAATTGCCATGGTCTACCTAAAAGCAAATGACTTGCATGCATTGGTACTACATCACAAAGAACATCATCATGATACCTATCAATGGATAATGAAACCAATACTTGCTTAGTGACCTTAACCTCCCCGCAATCATTCAACCATTGTAGTTTATAAGGTCTAGGATGTTTAGTGGTTGGTAAGCATAATTTCTCAACCTTGTCTTTGATGTGGCAACGGGTATGAAATATGTTGTCTCGTTGTTCTTCATCTTCTTCCTTCACTTGCACATTTAGAGCACGCCTAGTGACAAGGGCTTCACCTTCAACGGCATACTCTTCTACATCACTTTCCATCAATGGTGGCAAGGCATTATCATCTTCAGACTCACTCTCAGTTTCAATATCACCATTTTCTTTCAAAAGCATACTTCTTTTGTTTGGACATTGTGAAGCGATATGTCCTCTTCCCAAACACTTAAAGCATTTAATATCTCTATTTCTTGAAGATTGGATAGGTTCTTTACCTTTAACCAATGGAGAATTAGCATCTTTATTCTTCAAAAACTCGGTCTTACTCTTTGATGCAACTTTATCATCTCTTTTGCTCCAACTAGATTTCCAAGTGGATGAATTAGAACTTTGACCATGTTTGATTGAACCCTTCCTTTTGAGTTGCCTTTCAACTTTCATGGACATATGCACCATATCTTCAAGCTCCACATAATGTTGCAACTCTACTATATTTGCAATTTCTGAATTCAAACCTTGTAAAAATCTTGCCATGGTTGCTTCTCGGTCCTCCTCCACATTGGCTCGAATCATGGCAATCTCCATCTCTTTGTGGTATTCCTCCATGGTCTTGGATCCTTGGGTTAGACTTTGTAGCCGTTGGTACAAATCTCGATAGTAATGTGGTTCTAGGAAAGGATTGGAGAACATACCTGACTAGGTCTCGATTGTCAATTTTCTCACTTATTACATGAAGTCCATTTACTATCTCCTTGAATCTACCGTGCATTTGACTCACGGTCTCATTGGTCTTCATAGTGAAGGTTTGAAGTTGTAACACCCACGAAATTATAAATTATGGGTATTATTTTTCGTTAGAGCATAAAAGTAAGAGGAATCAAAAGAAATAATAGAAATAAAAAGAAAGAGAGGTGAAGGTTTGAACCTTGAACCTCCCACAAATAATAGAGTTAAATTGGTGTATGATAACCACTAGAATAATGAATAATAGATGGATAGAAAGGAATGGAAATTGTAGTTAAAGGTGAGAAGAAAGAACTAAGTAAAAGAGCAAGAGAAAACCAAGTTGCTTACCTTCTCTTCCTCTTGGTTAAGAGAGGGAGCAAGAAAAAGGCAAATTACCTTCCTACCCTCTTTTCCTTCTAATTTTCGTGGGAATTAAAGAGGGAAGAGATAGAGGAGTTAAGGGGGAATGAATAAGGACATGACTCATTCCCATGATGAATAAATAAATAGGATTTAGAGGAGAAAAGAGAAAGAGAATTGCTAATTCTTCTTCTTCCTCCTCCTTTTTTCTTCTCCACCGAAACTTAGAGCTCCTCTTCCTCATTCCCAAAAGTCAAGTTAAGGTTTCCTCCCTAAGAAAACAAATTTCCAAGAAGGAGTCTCAAGGAGTATCTCTTACAAGAAGAAGAAAACAAAAAGGGAAAACTAGGAAGAAAAGTTTCTTCTTCCTCCTCACAAGGGTATCATTTTCTTAAGGAACAACAAGCGAAAATATGTAGGTTTCCCCTCACCTGTGGTACAATAGTTCATACGTTCTTCCATGAGGTTAGATTGCTTAAAAACCTAGGAGTTCTTCATGAAACTTTTAGCCAAGACAAAAAAAAAAAAAGAAAAAATGACCTAGGGAATTTGAAGACTCAACTAGGATATGCTCAATATGTTTCTTGTAACATGTATCTTATGGTAGGTGGGTTAATCTATTGTTTCTATGCTGGAATGTTTAGTTAGAACTTAGATTCATGATCTTAGACTCTCGACCAAGCATGAATAAAAGAACTAGGTAAGCTTAAGACTCAAACTAAACCTGCTCCCTTTGTTTTTTTATGATATGTACCCTATGATATGAGAGTTGTTAACATTTCTCATACTTGTATGTTTCTTGGAATTAGGAAGTCTCCCTTTCAACTTTCGGCCATGATAAGATTAAGAGCCTAGGAGAACTTTAAACCTAATCTAAGCATGCCATGATGTTTCTTAAGATAAGATATGAAGTTAACATGATATGCTCATGCTTGTATGTTGATTTGAACCTTATTTCATGCTCATAAACATTCGGCCATGCTAGGATTAAGGGCCTAGGAAAACTTTAAACCTAAACCAAGCATGCCATGATTTTCCTCAAGACAAGCTATGAAGTTAACATGACATGCTCATGCTTGTAGGTTGGTTAGAATTTTATTTCATGCTCCATGAACTTTCGGCCACAACAAGTTTACATGCCTAGGAAACCTAGAACTTAAACTAAACATGCTCATGATGTTCCTTGTAATAAATGCTATGAAAATGGTTTAGGGTTTGCCATGTTTTTATGCCACATGAAACCTAGTTACATGATTAACAAGTTTCGGCCATGGTAAGTTTATAAGCCTAGGAAACTTAGAACCTAAACTAAACATGCTCATGATGTGCCTTATGATATATGATATGATATTGGTTTTGAGTTCACATGCTTGTATGTTGATTTTAACCAAATGTGATGCTTGATAGGATTCAGCCATGACAAGTTTATAAGCTTAGGAAACCTAGAACCTAAACTAAACATCCTTATGATGTTCCTTATGATATATGATATGATATTGGTTTTGAGTTCACATGCTTGTATGTTGATTTTAACCAAATGTGATGCTTGATAGGATTCGGCCATGACAAGTTTATAAGCTTAGGAAACCTAGAACCTAAACTAAACATGCTCATGACGTGCCTTATGATATATGATATGATATTGGTTTTGAGTTCACATGCTTCTATGTTGATTTTAACCAAATGTGATGCTTGATAGGATTCGGCCATGACAAGTATATAAGCTTAGGAAACCTAGAACCTAAACTAAACATGCTTATGATGTTCCTCATGATATATGATACGATATTGGTTTAGAGTTCACATGCTTGTATGTTGATTTTTAACCAAATGTAAGGCTTGATAAGATTCGGCCATGGAAAGTTTATAAGCTTAGAAAACCTAGAACCTAAACTAAACATGCTCATGATGTTTCTTATTATATATGATATGATATTGGTTGAAGGTTCCCATTCTTATATGTATTGATTGTTAACCTAAGTTACAACCATATGTTTCTGCCACTTTGTGATATTAGGGTTAGAGACCCAATTATGATCCGCATGTGTCTCACATGCCATGCATCATGATATGATAAGAACTTGCTATGCTTCTATGGTAATTATCTATGCCCATGATCTATGCATGTTGATAACTCTTATGATGTGTTGTGTGCCCAAATTATGCATGCTATTATGATGAGCTGTGTGCCCAAATTATGCATGCTTTTATGAAGTGTTGTGTGCCCAAATTATGCATGCTATTATGATGAGCTGTGTGCCCAAATTATGCATGTTTTATGATATGTTAAGAAATATGATATGCATGATATGATAAGAATCATGATATGTAAGACATGCTACTTTACTTTATATGGCTTTGTATCAAGGGTGGGCTCCATAAGCGCCCCGGGGTCGATGGACTAAGAAACGGGCCTCATTAGGGATGGGCTCCTAAGTGCCCCTAGGTCGATGGACTAAGAAACGGGCCTAGTATGTATGCCTTGTAGGGTTCAAGACTTGCTACCTTGGACCTACATAGGACGCATGCATTTATGTATGTGGTACAAGCCGGGGCCCTCCTTATGTTGAAATTATGTTTATGTATGTATATAATAATGTTTCAAAAGACATGTTGCATATATATTTTCATGATACATGTTTTGAAAGTCATCTTACATATATGAACCTAGTCTCCATCCACTTGTTCTTTGTGTGTGACCCAATAGGTTCTTGTAACGTTGGCAATGTTTCTAAACTCCTTTAGAAACATAAGCAATGAGCGGCATCTAGCAATACATCATTGCTACCCAAGTTACAAGAATGTTGAGCTCCAACATCACCTTGTGACTATTAATTATGACTCCTCACAATATATGACATGTGTCCTTCTATCCTAGACATCTAGATTGATCAATGTGAGGCATAGACCGTGTCATCCTCTGACCAATCTAAATCTTGAACTCCAAGTAGACTCACTCAATCAAATGAGCTCAATATCTCATATTGACTCATTTAGGTATGGCCATACACTTCGTGGTCTTACTCTATCAAGAATATCGATGTCACTCCCGTCATATAGGAGGGATAGATCCCATCTACATCACTCACATCCCTCTGCATAATTCGTTACATACCCAGTAATCGCCTTTATAGTCCACCCAGTTACTGGTGACGTTTGACAAAACCAAAGTACATAACTCCTTATGTAGGGATTCATGGTGACTTCAGGTCTAAGGACTAATAGTCATACTAATAGCCACATGAGAAAGTATATGACACTCATATAACGATCCATGATGCTTTCTCATGGCGGGTCATTCAGTATACATTCTCCAATGCATACCCATGTGTCAACTTGATATCTCCATATCCATGACTTGTGAGATCAAGTCATCGAGTTGACCTACATGCTAGTCTTTTTGCATTAACATTGTCCCTGAATGTTAATACTTGACTAGGAATGATTTAGAGTAGTGTTCCCTATATCATCTCACTATCGGTTCAACTAACCGATTGATATAGGTGAGAACCATCTACTCAAGGACATTATTATACTTAGTTTATTTGGCACCAATACAAGTAAGTATAATAACCAAAATCCAAATGCCTTTATTTATATAGAATATGATACAATAAGTCCAAAATACAATCATCAAATGATTGACTCTAGGGCTCTAGCTAACAAAATCTGCTTACTATACTTATAAAATCTGCATACTATTCTGCATACTATACTTGTAAAGATCTGCATACCATACAAGCTTAAACTAAATCTAAAACTTGTTGGAATTAAAACCTTAAATCTTGCTACATCAGAGATAAAGAAGGAGAGCAAAGAATGCATGCTACTCAATAATCTCTAACTATTCCTGTGCTAAACCAACAAAACTGAATCTGTTTAAGGTCACAAGCAACCTAAAAGCATAGAACTACCTCATAAAACCATTTATGAAAATATACTATGAAGAAACTTAGAGTACAATCCTCATAATAATTAACTCTTAAAACAGAAATTAAACACACGCTTATGCATCTGATATTTACTAGCTTTGTAAGTTGAGTTAAGCATGGATAAGCTTCTAATCTTCTAAGGGAAAACAAACTAGAACTAGAGATATAAACTGTAACGACACAGCCCTCTTGGCCCATTTGGCGACCTCTCATGTCGTCGACCGACGACCCTTGACCGTGCCGTTACTCACTAGGACTTTCCACCCCTGGTCAGTGGATTTTTGCCTCCCCCAGGATTCGAACTCTAAACCTCCAGGCTTAAGTATTAGAGTTTATGAATCCTGGTAACCAAGTGACATGAAGGAGATGTGTGTGGTGGTGGCTCGGCTAAGGCAAATGAAGACCTGCTTAAGTTATTTGGTTATGTTAACATGGACTAGTGTGTTATGTTATTGTACGTATGACTTCAAGATATTCTTAAATGTTTTATTTTCGAAAGAAATTTTAATATGCATATATGCTTCCGCAAATAGAAATGGTTAAGTACGTAACCTCGCACCCTACTAGCAGGAGGGGCGGGCGTTACAAGTTGGTATCAGAGCCAGGTTTAGCCTTTCCGCTACACACACATCAAGCCTCCACCCTGCCGCTCCAAGTAAGACTTTATGTACTTACTCTATATGATAGGAAATGTTTTAATATCCATGAACCTAGGTATGACTGATATGGATTTTCTTCATGTATGATAAGCAATGTTTAATGTGTATGAATATAAGTAGGGATGACTCTAGACTTATGCTAGCCTCATTGTTATTTATGAAAATAGATATGGTTAGAAGACGCGGTAACCGGGCTGATGAGACAGTGACCCCACCAGATCTGACCCAGGTAGTCACCGATCTCCAGCGTCAGATCACGGAACAACAACAAGTAATCACTGCTCTGATGAATCAGCAAGGAAACCCTGTCACCCCACCAGCAAATCAGAATGCAACGCCCGTCATACCACTAGTTACACCAGTACCACCGGTAGCCCCTGCCCCAGTGGTCCGAGAGGAGACTTACTTGATACAGTGGCTAAGGCTGAAGCCGGAGAACTTCTCAGGTCCATGGGACGCTCAAGCCTGGTTCAAGACAGTAGAAAGTATTGTGGAATTGTTGGACTGGCCTGTATCAGAAAAGATCAAATGTGTGTCATTTTGTTTTTCCGGAGACGCAAGAATGTGGTTGGAAAGAGTTAAGGCTAAGAGACAAATTAATCTGATGAACTGGACGGACTTCGAGACAGAGTTCTTCGAAGAATTCTTCCATATGCAAGTGACGAACCAGCATTACGATGAGTTCACCGAGTTCCGGCAAGGTGACTTATCAGTAAACGAAGCAGTAAAGTGCTTCAATCGTCTTGCACGCCTCTGCCCAGAGTTAATCAGCACGGAAAGAGAAAGGGTTGGACTGATGTTGAAGATGCTCCAACCAGAGATAGCACTAAATGTGGCTGGCGGAATTAATAGACCGCAGACTATAGAAGAACTGGTCAGCAGTGCCCTGATCACCGAGCATTATCAGAAGGTGATGAACAAGAATAAGAATCAGGCACAGACGCAAGGGAAGAAATCTCAGAGTATCAAACCCAGCTGGAAAGGAAACTCTAATGGAAAAAGGAAACAATGGGACAACACCAAAGGAGGACCAGCAAATAAGCAACCTAAGTACCCTCAGTGTACCATTTGTGGAAAGCAGCATTCTGGAGTATGTCGAAAGGGTACGAGAAAATGTTACAGTTGCGGACGGGAGGGACACATGGCCAGAGACTGCCCTACCCAGTCCCAGACACCGTTCCAGCAGAATGACCAGAACAAAAGTGCTCCCTCACAGCTACACTATATGCAAGCTGCCATTGAAGGGACTCCGATTAGCCAAGGGAGATTGGAAGCCCCGCCGACTACGACGAACGCTATGGTTTTCTCTCTCACCAAAGATGATGTGGCGAGTGCCTCTACAGTTGTCACAAGTCAGCTACCTATTTTCAGTCAATATGCTATTGTGCTATTTGATACTGGGGCAACACATTCGTTTGTCTCTACACCCTTCATAGAGACGTTAGAGATATCACCACAAGCTTTAAATGGCAAATTCTTGACAACCCTACCGTCGGGAGAAGTAATGCCATCTACTCATATGCCGCGAGCCGCACCCATCAGAATCGCAGACAGAGAACTCTATTGTGATCTGATAGTGCTTGACATGCAAGATTATGACAGTATATTGGGCATGGATTTTCTGAGCAAGTACGGCGCTTCCATCGAGTGTCGTCAAAGAAAAGTGGTCTTCCGACCTGAAGCGGAACCGATATTCGAGTCATAGGGGAATCCAGGGAAAATCAGTGCTATGGGGCTGAAGATGTGACCGGACAACTCTCTACCCTGACTATAGCACCAACGTTGTTCGATGATGTATTAGAAAAGCAGACTCGTGACTTGAGTATCCAGCGGATAAAGCAAGAAGTGTTAGAGGGAAAGAATGACGAATTCCGTATCGCTGACAGTGAGATATTATACCTCAAGGATCGCTTATGTGTTCCCGATGACCCAGAGTTGCGGAAGAAGATACTAGAAGAAGCCCACGCAACACCCTATGCAATGCATCCAGGATCTATCAAAATGTACCAAGATTTGAGAAAGAAATTTGGTGGTCCGGTATGAAAAGAGATGTGGCTCAGTACGTCAGCACCTGCCTAACCTGTCAGAGGGTCAAAGCAGAACACCAGAGGCCTGGAGGATTACTGCAGCCTGTCCAAATTCCAGAATGGAAATGGGAAGATATCTCTATGGACTTTATTTCAGGACTACCTAAGACAACAAACGGCTATGACGCTATATGGGTAATCGTGGATAGATTAACCAAATCCGCCCACTTTTTAGCAATCAAGATGACTTATTCAATTGAGCAACTGGCTCAGTTATACGTCAAGGAAATTGTTAGATTACATGGGATTCCTAAGACCATCATTTCTGACAGAGATGGTCGCTTTATTTCACATTTTTGGGAATGTGTTCAGAAGGCTTTAGGTACAAAGTTATTGTTCAGTGCTGCCTTCCACCCTCAGACCGACGGACAAACAGAAAGGGTGAACCAAGTACTAGAAGACATGTTACGGGCTTGCGCCTTAGACTTCAAAGGGAGCTGGTGCCGATATTTATGCTTAGCGGAATTCGCCTACAATAATAGTCACCAAGCTACTATTGGAATGGCGTCCTACGAGGCTCTGTACGGGAGGAAATGTAGATCTCCTATATGTTGGTACAAAGGTGGTGAAAAGAAAGAGATGGGATTCCAAACAGAATTCATCGATAACACCACCCGTGCTATACAGAACATCCGCCAAAGAATAGAAATTGCACAGATTCGAAAGCAAAATTACGCGGATAAGCGAGAAGACCATTGGAATTCAGTATCGGAGACTCAGTATTCCTCAAAGTAGTGCCTATGAAAGGAGTAATGAGGTTTGGTAAAAAGGGAAAGTTAAGCCCACGCTATGTGGGACCATATCAAATTCTGAAAAGAATTGGCAAGGTCGCTTATGAAATAGAGTTACCTCAGTAGATGTCAGCCATCCACAACGTGTTCCACGTTTCAATGCTCAAGAAATGTATTCCGAGCACGGAACAAGTAATCGAACCACGAACAGTACAAGTGCAGGAGGATCTAACCTATGAGAGCCGACCGGTTCAAATATTAGATCAGGATGTCAAAAGACTGAGGAACAAAGAAGTACCCTTAGTAAAGGTCCTGTGGCAAAATCAACGGTTCGAAGAAGCCACTTGGGAATGAGAAGACGATATGAAACGGAAGTATCCGGAGCTATTTTAAGTTCGAGGACGAACTTTCTATGACGTATGGGGTACTGTAACACCCACGAAATGCTAAGCTATACCTAGGAGTATTTTTCTTTAAAATAGAAGAATAAAAGAAAGAAAGAGACAAATGGAAAAATAGAAACCAAAATAAAAAGAGGTGAGGTCAAGGATTGAACCTTGAACCTCCCACAAATGATAGAGTTAAATTGGTGCATAAAACCACTAGAGTAATGAATGATATGTAAATAGAAAAGAATAGAAATATTAGTTAAAGGTGAGAGGATGGTTAAGTAAAGGAACAAGAGAAAACCAAGTAGCTTACTTTCTCTTCCTCTTGGTTAAGAGAAGAAGCAAGCAAAAGACAAGTTGCTTGCTTCCCTCCTCTCTATTTTCGTGGAATTAAAAGAGTGAAGAAAATAGGAGGGCTAAGGGGGATGAATGAAGGTATGTTCATTACATAGGAAATAAATAGGATGGAAAGAAGAAAAGACAAGTGATTAATCCTTTCTTCTTCTTCCTCCTTTCCCTCTCCTTCTTCATTCTCCACCGAAACCAAAAGCTCTCCCCCTCCTCATTTCCAAAAGCTAAGCTAAAGTTCCTCTCCAAGAAAACTAATTTACAAGAAGGAGCCTTCAAGGTTTACCCCTTCCAAGCAAGAGAAATCAAAGGGAGTGCTAGAAGAAGAAGCTCTCTTCTTCCTCTTCACCTAGAGTACCTTTCTTTAAGAAAAAACACAAGCGAAAGGATGTAAGTATCCCCTCACCCGTGGTACAAGTTGCTTTTGTTTTTACATAGGAGTAGAATGCTTAAAACCTAGGGTCACAAGTTGGAACTTTCGGCCAAGTATAAAATAAAAAGAAAGATTTGGGTAGATCAAGATCTAAATAAAGCATGTTCATTATGTTTTTATGATAAGTACCCTAGTATAAGAAGCTAGTTAATATTCTCATGTTGTATGTTGACTTAAAACCTAGATTTTTAAACATGAACTTTCGGCCAAGTATAGATAAAGGACCTAGGAAAGCTTAAGACCTAAACTAACCATGTTTACTACATCCTTATGATATGTATGCTATGTTAAAGGATTGGGTTAGTTTTTCTTATGCTTGAATGTTGCTTAAAGTTAGCTTTCCCTTCATGTATGTTTCGGCCAAGAACAAAACTAGGGCTTAGAGAAGCTAAAAAGTTAACCTAACATGCTCATGTATCTCTTAATAATATGATATGAAATTAGTTAAGTGATTATGCTTATATGTTGATTTAAAACCTAGTTTTCCCTTCATGTGTGTTTCGGCCAAGAACAAAACTAAAGCTTAGAGAAGCTAAAAAGTTAACCTAGCATGCTCATGTATCTCTTGATAATGTGATATGAATGTAGTTAGGTGTTCATGCTTATATGTTGTTTTAAAGTTAGCTTTCCCCTTCATGTATGTTTCGGCCAAGAACAAAACTAAGGCTTAGAGAAGCTAAAAAGTTAACCTAGCATGCTCATGTATCTCTTGATAATGTGATATGAATGTAGTTAGGTGTTCATGCTTATATGTTGTTTTGAAGTTAGCTTTTCCCTTCATGTGTGTTTCGGCCAAGAACAAAACTAAGGCTTAGAGAAGCTAAAAAGTTAACCTAGCATGCTCATGTATCTCTTGATAATGTGATATGAATGTAGTTAGGTGTTCATGCTTATATGTTGTTTTAAAGTTAGCTTTCCCTTCATGTTTGTTTCGGCCAAGAACCAAATTAGGGTTTAGAGAAGCTAAAAAGTTAACCTAGCATGCTCATGTTGTAACGCCCCGCCCCTTCCTGCTTAAGCTGAGGGGGGGGGGGGGGGGGGGTTACTTATCTTTTCTTCTTTAAAACAGCGGAAGTCTTATCTATAGTATATATATATATATATTTTTCTTTCCTTTAAACTTTTACTTTACTTTTCAAAACATTATCACTAACTACCTATCATATGGGTCACATAACATGCTTAGCATAAATTTAAACCATAATACTAAAGAGCATGATGAAGTGTCATAGAGTCATAAAAGAACCACATGAACATAATTCTTATTAACTAGAAGCAGGTCTTTCTCTTTAGCCGAGTCACTACTACACACGTCCTCCTTGCCCCCTCATGCTGCTCCCTTTGTACATCCATTCTTTGCCCTTATCTGTGGTACAAGGAAAGTAAGCTGTGAGCACTCAAGGCTCAGTAAGATCCTTTCCTACTCACAAAAACCGTATAGCATAAATAAAGCTTCAAGGCATAAAGCATAAAGACAACTCATCATATCATGTATAGAAGCATCATATCATAACATAATCATGGCATATCCTAATAAAGTCATAATGTGCATCCTAACATAACATAATCATGATCATAACATATCCTAACATAATCATAAGGTTCATCCTAACATAACATAACATAATCATAGGCATCATGGTGTATCGTAACATGATCATAATGTGTTATGCAAGATGACTTTCAAAAACATGATTCATGCAATAACATATGCAACATGTCCTTTGAAAACTTATTACTTGTATACTTAAACATATTCATAACATGATTAGGGCCCCGGCTTGTACCACATACATAAATGCGCGCATCCCATGTAGGTCCAAGGTAGCAAGTCTTGAACCCTACAAGGCATACATAACTAGGCCCGTTTCTTAGTCCATCGACCTAAGAATTCTAAATACAAGAGGCAATTAGATCTAGTTTATCGAATTTATTTTTTGATTTTGTGTTTTCTTCTTTTTCGAATTTGTGATTCGATTGTCACGCCCCGGAGGAGTCCCTGTCCGAAGAAATTTCGGCAGCATCTCCCCTATACGGCGGACAATCTGAAACTTTCTACATAGCCACATACCTCAGCCACATGCGGCAGGAATAATAACAGAAATAAACAAACATATATATAACCATCACACGCAGGTAATAATAAACACACTGTAACAATGAACATATGACTCAAAAACAACCCTACTAAACTACTCTCGTAAATCTCAAAATCCGACGATAAAATTAACTTACCTCTTCTGCCGTCCAGGCTGGCATGTAGTAGAACAAATCCAAAACATACAAAAATCCATCGATCATATGAATCCATACAATATCCAAATCCTCAAATAGAATAAGTCTAACACAGTCTAAATAAGAAACCCAAAAGATAAATACAGCTTGAGATCTGCAGGAGACTAGCAACTGGAACTCTCTCCTGACAGCATTAACCTGAAAAATAACAACAATGGAGGCGGGGTGAGTCCAACACTCAGCAGGTACAATTGATATGCAAAGTAAAGAAATAACACCTAGCACTAATCATGCGTACAGTCTCCTGATAAAAATACAGATAAATGCAAACCGAAGTAGATAGGAGAGAATCTGTACTAACCAGGACCCGGTATAAGGACAAACAGTCTGAAAGGTATAGAAGACCTGTATGCATGTCAAACATGGTATCCAAACAATATGCAGCATATAAATGCAGCAATCACAAACACAAGCAATAAATGTATCATGCATATGATGCCAATGTCATGGTCACCCCTGACGCCAGTCAGCCAACTCATAACATAAGTGGAACCGAGTGGGTAGAGCTGTGACAACCGTGCACTCTGCATCACTACCCCTGATGAGTGACCGAGTGGACGGGATGCTGTCGGAGTACATACGTACTCCTACCCCAAATCATAAATGGGGGAGCGCAATGCTCTCATCTCCCGGTACGCTATGACGGGGAGGAATCTCTAACGTGCTACACGTTGCGTCATACTACCCCTGAGCGGATCAACGGAGCACCGGAAGAGTCAAACTGACGTGCTACCACGCTGTGTCACGCTACCCATGAGCGTCACAATGGAGCACCGAACAGTGATGAAAACTGGCAAAGTGCTCAACAATAATGGAGCAATCTATCGCACAGCATGCGATCATGCAAATGGTGCATGTCACTAAGCATGGTAATATACTAAACCAACCTCTGGGCATATAACAATGGGCACCATAGTGAATAGATCAAATCAAGACATACTGATCAAAAAGGTATCAAACCTAGGTCCTGAACATGTGAAACATGGTTATATCACTACCCATGAGCATGATAGATCGGGTACAAGATCAATACGAGATGCAAACAAACAATCAATCAAACAGGTAACATGTATTGGGCAGTGATTAACCGAAACAAATAGGAAACAAAATTAATGCAACATATTATTTTCATTACTAAGCATATCAAAGACAATAAGTCAAAAGTACCCGCCTCCGATAAAAGAAAAGTCCAATTCCGACTCCGAGATACTCGTCTCGCGTCAAAGTCCTGTATCAATACGACATACAGGTTTAGCTAATTATATACAAATTAATTAGCTAAATCGAATCCCTGAAATCTAACTTAAATACAAACCCAATTTATAAACCTCAATTGGATCATCAATTAACTTATCCAAATGGAATACAACAAATACATTTATCAATCTAATATCAACTAATCAACTGGTACTATCCATTACTATTAATGAAATTCAATGTAGAATGGAATCACCTCTAAACTCACCTAAATCTGGATGTATCACTTTTAAATCCAAGGTCGAAGAATTTCCAATTGATACAACTGAAAACCTTGCTGCCAGAAACCAAAAACAATTAGCACATGATCCAACTACAAGAGATGGTTGCTACTGGAATTAGAACAAGTGGCTTCACTGCTAGGGCACGAGTTAGAGGCTTCAGCATTAGGGAACTAGGGCCCAGGTGAGCAAGCAACGATCTAGGGTTCAGCTGGCCGACAATAGGGCGAACGACGGCGGCACTGTGCAGAGGAGCAGCGGCGGTAGTACACCCAACTAGGGCACGAAAGTGGGCTGTGAGAGTCGGCTCGGCAGCACAGAGGGAAGGAGGATGGCGCTAGAGAAATGTGAAGGCTTTGCTCGGTTGTGCTAAACAATTCCTCACTTAAATGGGTAGCCTAAACAGGCCTTTTCGGGAACCCAAATTTTATCCTCGTTAACTTGTCCATACGAGTTCCGAAAAATTTCCAAAAATTCCATAAAATTTCCTTATTAATATTCACCTATTTTCCGGTATTTTACATTCTCCCCCACTAATAAAAATTTGGTCCCCAAATTTCGTTATCTACCATCAGCAAGTACTAACAACAGATATAGAGTATAAATGTTGAACGGTAAATAAATCACATACCTCGAGTGAAAAGGTGGGGATATCGAGCTCGGATCGTATCCTCGAGCTCCCAAGTAGCCTCCTCGTCTGAATGATGCTGCCATCCGACTTTAACCAGCCAGATAGTCTTGTTCCACAACTGACGCTCTTTCCGGTCGAGAATCCGTACCGGGACCTCCTCATATGTAATGTCAGGATGAACGGAAACTGAAATATCTGTCAGCACATGTGTCGAGTCAGGTATATACCTCCTCAGCATAAACACATGGAATACGTCATGCACGCCTGATAGGAACGGTAGTAGTGCCAGATAGTAGGCTACCGCTCCAATCCACTCCAAGATCTGGAAATGTCCAACATATCGCAGAGCTAGCTTGCATCTGAGGTCAAATCTCTTCACCCCTTTCGTGGGTGAAACTCGCAGAAATACATGGTCGCCAACAAAGAACGCTAGGGGTCTACGTCTCTGATCAGCATAACGCTTCTGGCGATCCTGCGCATCTATTTTAATAAGATGAATAGCCATGTATTTTAGTGGAATAATTATGTGCCCTATTAAACCTTTTGAGGATTATGGGTAACTACAAGTAAGAAAAAGACCAAGGTCTAGTTAGAAAAGATAACAAGTAAATTAAAGTAAGAGGCTAGTACCCAACTTCCGAGGTTGTCGTTAAACAAATCCAGGTGACCAATTCCGAGGTCTTAGCCCTGGTAAGACCAAGGTCTTTATCCTCATAGGACTGTAGGCTCGCTACCTCAGTCACTATTAGAGAGCGCGCATAAGATGGTACTAAGCCTGGGCCCTAGAAAGAGAAGAAAAAGAAGAAGAAAGAAAAAGAAAAAGAAGAAGAAAGTAAAAGAAATTAAAAGATTAATTTCAAGTATAAAGCTATAAGTAAATGAAACAAGTACCACCTATGTTTAGAATCAATAGAAGTTTAGTTCTTTTAATTCTAAGCATACAGCATGAGTTTCATTACTTTTCTTATCAGTTTAGTGAGCATGTTTAGTTTTATTTCCAGTATTTAGCTTTATTATGGTATATCATGAGTATGCAGTTTATTTGAGTAATTTGCTATTAGATGAGTACATATAGCTTTTCTTTTAGCATTTCAGTTTCAGTATCGTTTGTATTTTTATGCACTTCGAGTTTTTGTGAGATAGTTTAGTACTTACTAAGCGTTTCGCTTATAGATTTCTTTTTTCCTCCTACTGTAGATCAAGGAAAAGCTAAAGTATGAAAGGAAGGCGACAAGGTGGTGGTAATGAAGGTGTGTGATGGCTGGACTATGGGGAGATTAAGAGTTTGTTAAGGAATTATCAAGACTTTCCTATTTAGAGTTCCTTTAGTTTAAATACTATTATGAAGTTGGGATTGTAATTGAGTTTATTCCGTACTTGTAGCTTGATATGTCCTATTGTTGGAGTTAGATATTTGTTACTATTGCTAGAATAGTGATATGGGTTAGGTGTCATGGGTCCCCCGATAAGGAAGGGAATAGTGCTAGAATAGTGAGCGAAGAAGGAAGGCCAGTATCGGCCGGGATACGCGTTCAGGAAGGAGGTAGGTCTATATCGACCGAAACATATCTCCAAGAAGGAAGACCTATATACCCCAAAGGAGGTAGGCTAATATCGGTCGGGACATACCTCAATAAGAGGTAAGTCTATATCGACCGAAATATGCTTCCCAGGAGGAAGATCTATATACCTCAAAGGAGGTAGGATAATATCGGCAGGGATATGCCTTCAAGGGGGAAAGATCCATATCAATTGGCGTATACCTTAAAGGGGGTAGGCTAATATCGGTCGGGACATACCTCAATAGGAGGTAAGTATATATCGACTGAAATATGCTTCCCAAGAGGAAGATTTATATACCTCAAAGGAGGTAGGCTAATATCGGCCGGGATATGCCTTCAAGGGGGAAAGATCCATATCAATTGGCGTATACCTCAAAGGAGGTAGGCTAATATCGGTCGGGACATAGCTCAATAGGAGGTAAGTCTATATCGACCGAAATAGGCTTCTAGATCTGTATACCTCAAAGGAGGTAGGCTAATATCGGCCGGGATATGCCTTTAAGGGGGAAAGATCCATATCAATGGGCGTATGCCTCAAAGGAGGTATGCTAATATCGGTGGGGATATACCTCAATAGGAGGTAAGTATATATCGACCGAAATATGCTTGCCAAGAGGAAGATCTATATACCTCAAAGGAGGTAGGCTAATATCGACCGGGATATGCCTTCAAGGGGGAAAGATCCATATCAATTGGCGTAAACCTCAAAGGAGGTAGGCTAATATCGGTCGGGACATACCTCAATAAGAGGTAAGTCTATATCGACCGAAATATGCTTCCCAGGAGGAAGATCTATATACCTCAAAGGAGGTAGGCTAATATCGGCTGGGATATGCCTTCAAGGGGGAAAGATCCATATCACTTGGTGTAAACCTCAAAGGAGGTAGGCTAATATCGGTTAGGGCATACCTCAATAAGAGGTAAGTCTATATCGACCGAAATATGCTTCCCAGGAGGAAGATCTATATACCTCAAAGGAGGTAGGCTAATATCGGTCGGGATATGCCTTCAAGGGGGAAAGACCCATATCACTTGGCATAAACCTCAAAGGAGATAGGCTAATATCGGTCGGGACATACCTCAATAGGAGGTAAGTTTATATCGACCAAAATATGCTTCCCAGGAGGAAGATCTATATACCTCAAAGGAAGTAGGCTAATATCGGCCGGGAGATACTTCTGAAGCATGTAGAATAGTATCGACCGAGACATGCCCTGAAGAAGGAAGGTTAATATCAGCCAGGTCGACCAACACCTTGGAAAAATACCTGATAAAATATGGCCTATTGCTAGTCAGGATAATTAACATAGAAGGGCACGGACAGAAGCCTCATGAGGAAGGATAGAGATAAAGCCGATGGACTTTTGGGTTCATTAGAGTTGGAAAATTTTCCAACTTGTGAATCTTGCTTGGAAGGTAAAATGACCAAGAGGCCTTTTAAGGCCAAGGGGTATAGAGCCAAAGAAGTGTTAGAATTAGTTCATTCTGATTTGTGTGGTCCTATGTCTGTCCAGGCAAGAGGTGGTTTTGAATATTTTGTCTCTTTTATAGACGATTATTCAAGATACGGATACATTTACCTAATGCTACACAAGTCCGAGTGCTTTGATAAGTTCAAACAGTACAAGACTAATGTGGAGAAACGACTAGGTAAAAGTATCAAGACACTACGGTCTGATAGTGGTGGCGAATACCTATTAGGAGAGTTTAGGAATTACTTATCAGAGGTCGGGATTCAATCCCAACTGTCTGCACCTGGTACACCCCAACAGAATGGAGTGGCAGAACGAAGGAATAGGACTCTTATGGAAATGGTTAGATCGATGATGAGTTATTCAGAATTACCAAATTCGTTTTGGGAATACGGTCTGGAAACAACAGTGTACATTCTGAACTTAGTACCTTCTAAATCAGTTTCTTCTACTCCCACAGAATTGTGGAATGGGCGAAAGCCCAGTCTAATAAGACATATTCGGATTTGGGATAGTCCAGCACATGTGCTGAAACCAGATGCTGATAAGTTAGAATCTCGTACAGAAGTTCGCGTATTTGTGGGGTATCCCAAAGGAACGAAAGGTAGTTTATTTTATAGTCCTAAAGACCAGAAGGTCATTGTTAGCACCAATGCCCAATTTTTAGAAGAACACTATATAATGGATCACAAGCCCAGTAGCAAAGTTGTTTTAGAAGAACTTAGAGAGGATACGTCTACTTTAGTACCAACAGTACAAGATGAAGTACCACAAGAGACTGCAACACGTGTCACACATGATACACAACCACAGACAGTGCCTCGTCTTAGTGGGAGGGTTGTAAGGCAACCTGAAAGATTCATGTTTTTGGGAGAGTCTTCGGACTTGATCCTGGGTAAACATGAACCTGATCCCCGAACATATGACAAGCACTCCAAGATATAGATGCAGCATCTTGGCAAAAGGCAATGAATTCTGAAATAGAGTCTATGTACTCTAATAAGGTCTGGGAGCTTGTAGAACCACCTAATAGTGTAAAAGCCGTTGGATGCAAGTGGATCTACAAAAGGAAAAGAGGGACAGACGGGAAGGTAGAAACCTTCAAAGCAAGGCTTGTTGCGAAAGGGTACACTCAGAAAGAGGGAATCGACTATGAGGAGACCTTTTCACCGGTAGCCATGCTTAAGTCTATCCGGATACTCTTATCCATTGTTGCTCATATGGATTATGAGATTTGGCAAATGAATGTCAAGACAGCTTTCCTTAATGGAAGTCTTGAAGAGAACATCCATATGAAGCAACCAGAAGGGTTTATTGAAAAAGGCAAAGAGCATCTGGTGTGCAAGCTCAATCGGTCCATTTATGGACTAAAGCAAGCTTCAAGGTCTTGGAACATCCGGTTTAATGAATTAATTCAGTCATATGGATTTATTCAGTGTCCGGATGAGTCTTGTGTATACAAGAAGTGTAACGGAAACGTGGTGGTATTTCTTGTACTATACGTAGATGATATTTTGTTAATTGGCAACAATGTCAAGGTATTATCGGACGTAAGGGTATGGTTGTCCAAACAATTTGATATGAAGGACTTAGGAGATTGTGCACACATTCTTGGGATCAAAGTTATAAGGGATCGCAAGAAAAGAATGTTGTGTTTGTCCCAAGCTTCATATATAGATACAATCCTTGCTCGTTTTAGCATGCAGGATTCCAAGAAAGGTTTCTTACCTTTTAGGCATGGAGTAGCTCTATCTAAAGAGATGTCTCCGAAGACATCAAAGGATATAGAGGACATGAAAGCAGTTCCTTATGCTTCGGCTGTAGGAAGCCTAATGTATGCAATGCTATGTACGAGACCTGATATCTGTTTTGCCATGGGCATGGTTAGCAAATATCAGAGTAACCCTGGACAAGGACATTGGACTGCGGTAAAGCATATATTAAAGTACCTGAGAAGGACTAGAGATTATATGCTAGTTTACCAAGCAAACGATTTGTGTTGGGTTCGTCGGGCCGCGAAAACCGCTTTTTCGCGTCGCGGAAACCCCGAGTCACCCGAAGCCATGGATCTCGTGCAAAGATTCGTAAACAAAACTCTTCGAAAAACCTTTTCTTGAACGAGTTTGTAAAAACTTTAGATCTACACTAAAGTTAAGATCATTACCCTTGATGCGCGCCCCACGCGAATCCCGCTCGTCCAAATGGTGCCGGATCTCAAGACCGTCAAGCGTACGGTCCTCTAGAAGTATTCACAAGGACACACTAGATGGAGGTGACCAAAAACCAAGGTGTGCTAGCACCTATGTGGTTCGGCCAAGGAAGGAGGAGAGGGAGAGAGCAAGAAGAACTCTAGGAGGAAAAAGAAGGAATGAATGATGGAATAATTTCAAAATGAAAATTATTCTACAAATTCAAGTGGCCGGCCACCTTCACATGTGTAACTCCCATTTCCACATTAAGTGCAATTAATGTGGAGCCATTAAAGAGTTGTAACCCCCATGAGGTGGCACTCTAGGATGATGTGGATCAACACTATTGGTCCACATCTTGCCACCTCACTAAATGACATGGCAACAAGTGTAACCTCCTCATTTAATGTGGGCCACATTAAATGCTATGGAGGCTTGTAACCTCCATGAGGTGGCACACATTGATGATGTGGAGCAATCCTATTGGTCCACATCTTGCCAACTCACTAGTGATGTGGCAAAAAGTCAAGTCAAACATGACTTTTTCTCTTCCTCTCAAATCAAGTCAAACTTGATCAAATCTCTCTCATGGTTGATCTAATCCAACCATATGATTCAAGCCAACTTAATATAATGAATCTAATTCATTAAATTAAGTTGATTTAATGAGTCATAATCTAAATTAGACTCATTGAATACATGAATCAACTTGAGTCCAACTCAATTAGCCCAATTTGGATTACTCTTAATCCAATATGATTCATCAAATGAATCTAATCCTCTTAGTTCATCATATGAACCAAATCTCCATCTAATTGTCCTTAGTGTGTGACCCTATAGGTTCTTGTAACGTTGGCAATGCACTAAACCCATTTAGGAGCATAAGTAATGAGCGGTATCTAGCAACACATCATTACTACCCAAGTTACAAGAATGTCGAGATCGGACATCACCTTGTGACTACCAATTGTGACTCCTCACAAAATATGTCATTGTCCTTCTATCCTAGACATCTAGATTGATCAATATGAGGCATAGACCGTGTCATCCTCTAATCAATCTAAATCTTGAATTCCAAGTAGACTCACTCGATCAAATGAGCTCAACATCTAATGTTGACTCATTTGGGCATGGCCATGCACTTCGTGGTCTAACTCTATCAAGAATATTGATGTCGCTCCCATCATATGGGAGGGATAGATCCCATCTACATCACTCATATCCCTCTGCATAATTTGTTACATACCCAGTAATCGCCTTTATAGTCCACCCTGTTACGGGTGACGTTTGACGAAACCAAAGTACATAACTCCTTATGTAGGGATCCATGGTGACTTCAGGTCAAAGGACTAATAGTCATACTAATAGCCACATGAGAAAGTATATGACACTCATATAACGATCCATGATACTTTCTCATGGCGGGTCATTCAGTATACATTCTCTAATGCATACCCATGTGTCATCTTGATATCTCTATATCCATGACTTGTGAGATCAAGTCATCGAGCTGACCTACATGCTAGTCTTATTGTATTAACATTGTCCCTGAATGTTAATACTCGACTAGGAATGATTTAGAGTAGTGTTCCCTATATCATCTCACTATTGATTCAACCAATCGATTGATATAGGTAAGAACCTTTCTACTCTAGGACATTACTATACTTATTTTATCTGACACTAATACAAATAAGCATAATAACCAAAAAACCAAATGCCTTAATATATATACATGAATATGATATACATGAGTCCATACAATCATCAAATGATTGGCTCTAGGGCTCTAACTAACAATTTGCTCCCTGTGGGTTACACGGATTCAGATTTCCAATCAGATAGGGACAACTGTAAGTTTACATCAGGATATTTGTTTACTTTGGGAGGTGGAGCCATTGCACGGAGGAGTGTTAAGCAGAAATGCGTTTCGGACTCAACCATGGAAGCTGAGTATGTAGCAGCCTCTGAGGCGGCTAAAGAAGCAGTATGGCTTAGGAACTTTCTAATGGACTTAGATATGATTCCTGGTTTGCCCAAAATCATCACAATTTATTGTGATAATAGCGGTGCAGTTGCAAACTCGAAGGAACCACGAGCCCATAAGGCAATTAAACATATAGAGCGCAAGTACCACCTGATACGAGATATCGTGAAGCGAGGAGAAGTTGTCATCGCCAAGATTGCTTCAGCAGATAACCTGGCAGGTCCTTTCACTAAGGCCCTTCCAGCAAAAGCTTTCGATCGGCATGTGGAGGGAATGAGAATCAGATGTATGGCAGAAGATATGACAGCTTAGTCATTAGTATAAGTGGGAGATTGTTAGAGTGTATACTGAAAGCCTAAGCTTTTGTAAACATTTATTTTGAATAAAGAATCACATTTGGTCAAATTGTCTACATTTAGTTGTAGTTGTTCAATTAATTTATATTGTAGATAACATAGTATGTGGTGCCACATATAGAAGAGGATGTTATCAGTACCTTAGTGAAAGGAACAATGGAAAGGAACAAACCATTGGGAGGTCGTAGTGTAATTAGGAATTAGTTTATCTTTACTATATAATTACACTAATACACTTAGAGTGTATTGAGTAGATCATTTGAGGTCGTTTCTTTTATACTGACTTTATAAAGGAACAAATACCTCAGTTATTATGGAAGTGTGTGCTCTTAATCCTAATATAATAACAAGCACATATATTTGATATTTATTTCTTTAATTTATCAATGGGTGAGATTTAGTTCAATGAATCAATAAGCCCGATAAGTTGGGAAATGATATCACTTATAGTGTGTGTTGTTGATTATAGAAGGAAACTGTGTCCTAGCAATCTAGGTTGATAATGTCCCCAAGATGAGCTCATAAAGATTGTCTTGTTAAACCTTGCAGGTGGACTTAGTCCGACATGACGATAAGGTTGAGTGGTACTATTCTTGGATTTAGATATTAATTAAATGAGTTGTCAGTAACTCACTTAATTAGTGGACATTCGACATCTTAAACACAGGGAGACTAACACACTCATAATAAGAAGGAGCCCAAAAATGTAATTTGGGATTGGTGCGGTAGTTCAATAATAGTTCTCTAGTGGAATGAATTATTATTGATAAAATTAAGTTGTGTGTTCGGGGCGAACACGTGATGCTTAATTTTATCGGGAGACCAAAACAAATTCCTCCTCTCGGTCCCTATCGTAGCCTCTTATTTATAGAGTATTATACCCACCTATACCCACCTTCATACCCATGATAAGGGGGTCGACCAAGCTAGCTTGTGGTTCAAGCTAGGACCGGCCAAGCCTTGGTTCATGGGTGGCCGGCCCTAGCTTGAACCCAAGCTTAGGTGGCCGACCCCCATTAAATTTAAAAGAATTTTAATTTAAATTTTTCTTATGTAGAAGATATAATTTATTGAAGAGAATTAAAATTAAAATATCTCTTCTACAAAATATTAAGAAAAGAGATTAGATCTCTTTCCGTATTTGTAGATAGGAAAGATATTTTATTTTTTCTCTTTGAAAATTATTCACATATTGAAAAATTAAAATTATAGAAAATTCTTTTTATCAACCATGACGGGATTTTAAAGGAAAATTTTATTTTTTAAAATTTCTGAAGACAAATAAGGAATTTTTAATTGTTGATTGAAAATTGTATTGTTTGCTCTCCATGAGGTGGCCGGCCATTACAAGTTTAATTGGGAAATTATATTTTATTTTTCTCAATTAATTCATGTCAAGGAAAATTAAGGAAATTTTATTGTAATTAAATTTCCTTATTTACCAAAGCTAAGGAATATAAAAGTGGGGGTTGGGGTGCCTTTATGAGACACAACCTCTATTATTCTCTCCCTCTTTTTCCTTGGTGTTGTGGCCGGCCATCTTCTTTCCCTCTCTTCCTCTTTATGGTGGCCGAAACTCTTCATTGCTTGGAGCTTTTGTGGTGGCCGGATACTACTTGGAGAAGAAGAAGAAGAAGGAGAGAAATCTTTCATCCCTTGGAGTTTGGTTGGTGTTTTTTCTTCATCCTTGGTGAAGCTTTTGATTTGGCCGAACCTAGCAAGGAGGAGAAGAAGGTGCTTTGGTGGTCCTCATCTTGGAAGATCGTTGCCCACACAACGTCCGAGATTAGAAGAGGAATACGGTAGAAGATCAAGAGGTCTTTCTAGAAGGTATAACTAGTATTTTTCCTTTCCGCATCATACTAGTTATTTTTGGAAATAATACCAAATACACGAGGCATACGATTTTAGTGTTTCGAATTTGTTTTCGATGTAAAGTTCTTTTGTTTTTCTTTTCCTTGTGATTTGATTGTTCTTTTCGGTTGACCTAAAGTTATTTTAGGAAATTAAATATTAGTTTTCCTTAAAAGGTTTTGTCTAGTCGGTGGTGGTTGCTCCCATATCCAAGAAGGCCATGTGCCTCGCCACGTCAACACTGGAAACCAATTTTGGAAATTAATATTTAATGGAATTAATAACCTAGGTGATTTGGATCGAACGTGTTATGTTCCGCAGGAGATCCAAGTCAAAACCTAAAAGAACAAATAGATTAAATTTGGATCAAACGTGTTAAGTTCCGCAGGCGATCCAAGTTTAATTTAAAAGAACACATGGTAGCTAGGAAAAAGGTTCAGACCTTTGTACAAAATTTTTGTATAGTGGAACCATTAGGTTTTTCGAGTAGCAACCAACAGAGAGATCACTGACTTGAGCGTCGGAGGGCCTAGCCAGGGATTCCCACCCCGGTCTAGGTCACTGACGGTAGTGTTGGTTGGTCTCTTGTGCACAGGAAGTCTTGGAAGCTTCGGATCTGGGTTTTTTTTCTTCAGATTTGGATTTCTTCTTCGTCATCGGGTCTTCTTGTGAGGAGGACTTTCGATGACTCTATTTTTCCCGATCCGCTTTGGGTTTCTCGGATCGGTATTCTGCGGACATTATTCTTCATCAGCGTGGTGGGTCTCCTTCTTCCGGATCTCCATCCTGCCCAGCTTCTCAGACATGATCAAATTTGGCGCCGTCTGTGGGAAATTCACCTGAATCTGAGACTACAGGATGGAAGAAGCCGGAAAATCAATCCTACTCACTATCAGTCGTGACGATTTGGATTTCCTCATCAATTCTGACGTTCAGAAAGCCTTACAACAGCAGCAACAACAACTTCAAGCCCACACCGGAGCTACTCTACCAACAGCTCACAATCCAGCAATATCGACTACCGAGCATCGGAAAGGAAAAGAGCTGGAAGAAGAAGAACATGCATATTTTCCTCCTGCTGCTGTTTCTCCGACAAGGCGTCCACGAGCCTTTTTGCACTCCCATGGATCAGGGGGGCAGGAGGCCCGTGTTCCAAGAGTCCTCTGGTGAAGCACCAGATAGAGAAAAGCGTAAGTTCAAAATGATAACTAGTGATAGCTCACCAAAGAAAGTCATCTCCCCATTCTCTCAAAGTGTACTAGATGATCCGCTTCCTAAGCGGTATCAAAATCTTCAGATCTGAGAATACACTGGAACAACAGATCCAGAAGATCATCTGTTGAAATTCGAGAACGTAGCATTATTACAACAATTCTCTGACCGGGTGAAGTGTCAGATGTTTCTCACTACCCTCGGAGGAGCTGTACAACGCTGGTTCAAGAGAGGCCAGAGAAGTCTATTCGGAAATTTAAGGATTTCAAGAAAGTCTTTCTACACCATTTCCCCAGCAACAAAAGGTATCATAAGATTCCTTGGAACCTGTTTTCAATTAAGCAAACATCTAAAGAGTCCATCCGAGCATATATCAAAAGGGTCAATCAGGTAGCTATTGATGTACCTAATGCTACCACTGAAATATTAGTTAGCGCTTTCTCTCAAGGTTTAAATGATAATGATTTCTTTAAAGATTTAGTAAGGAATCCTCCTATTAATTTTGATTCCTTGATTGAGCGTGCCACCGAGTTCATTAATGTGGAAGAAGCTCAAGCTGCTCGTAGAAAGGAGGGTGTTACCTCTTCTCCTACCCAGGTTAAGGAGAAAGCTCCGGCCCCTGTGCCTCCACCAAGAGGACCTAGAATAACTCATCCACCCCATCGACAACCAGAGTATCGTCCACAAGCTGTACAACATGTGGAGATACAGCCAGAGGCACCAAGGAGATGGTGCACTTATCATAAAACTAGCAGTCATCATACTGAAAACTGTTTTGTTTTAAGAAATAAATGAGCTAATAGGGAGCGTTATCAGAGGCAGTACTATTATCGACAGCAGTACCCTAGGCAGCAAAGTCCACTCAAACTGGAATATCGCCCGGTCGAGCCTCGGCAGGAGGCAATACCAGCCCCAGCCGGTACCAGCCAAGTGTTAGAGAAAGCACCTTCTGAAGCTGTGACGACTCGGCAGGAAGAAAACAGGAGCAATGCTGCTTGGGGCAATATCAATATGATTGCGGGCGGACCCACTGATGGGGATTCTAATAGAGCCAGAAAAGCACATGCCCGAACACTGGAAATTCATGCCGTGGGATGTAGCATGGAACGAGCGACCGGTCCCGAAATAAGTTTTGGGCCCAGAGATCTCGAGGGGGTAGAAATACCCCATGATGATGCCCTGATCATCAAAGCTGTGATAGCCAACTACTCCATTGCTCGTACCTTCATAGACACGGGCAGTTATGTCAATATTATATTCAAGAAGGCTTTCGATCAACTGCAAATTGATCCGAGTGAACTTCAACAGATCGTTACTCCTCTATATGGGTTCACAGGCAACGAAGTACAACCGTTAGGCCAAATAAAGTTGGCCATATCTCTGGGAGAAGAGCCTCTGTTGAGAACAAGAAGATCTTATTTCATGGTAGTAGATGCTCCATCCTCTTATAACGTGATACTGGGTCGACTCGCCTTAAACGAGTTTAGGGCGGTCGTTTCTACTTTTTGTCAGAAGATTAAATTTCCTGTGGATGACCAAGTCGGGGAGGTGCGAGGTGATCAGAAGACAGCCCGAAAATGTTATGTGGAAATAATTCGAACTGAAGCTAACACCGCCCGAAAGATTCAAAGAATAGAGGTTAATGCCATTCGGGAGAAGTAGCCCGTCTTGGTTTATGAAGAGAAGGAAGAAGTTCAGATCCAGGTCGGTCGGCCTGAAGCTACTACATATATTCCGGCTGATCTTGATCTTGCTCTGAAAGCCGAATTGGTGCAATGCCTGAAGAAGAATAATGATGTATTTGCCAGGATGCCCAAAGAAGTCTCAGGCGTTTCTCCTACAGTCATGGAGCATTCCTTGCATGTCTTCCCAGATGTCCTCCCGGTCATGCAAAGAAAAAGGAGTTTTAGCACGGAACAAAACTAGATCATCAAAGAAGAAATAACTAAACTTATGGAAGTCGGTTACATCAGGGAAGTACAATTTCCAAGCTGGCTAGCTAATGTAGTGTTAGTCTCTAAGCCTGGAAACAAATGGCGAGTATGATTTGATTTCCGGGATCTTAACAGAGCTTGCCCAAAAGACTATTAGGATTACCCAGGATCGATCAATTGGTAGACTCCACTGTGGGATGCGAATACATCTCTATGCTAGACGCTTATCAGGGCTATCATCAGGTTCCCTTAGCTAAAGAAGATCAAGAAAAGGTTAGTTTTATAACATCTGAAGGTACTTATTGTTATAATGTTATGCCTTTCGGACTAAAAAATGCAGGAGCAACCTATCAAAGGCTTATGAATAAGGTCTTCCAGAAGCAGATTGGTAGAAATATGGAAGTATATGTTGATGACATCTTAATTAAGTCTCTTCAAGCTGCTGATCTATGCAGGGATGTAGAAGAGACCTGCAAGACATTGAGGCAATATGGGCTCAAATTAAATCCAGGCAAATGTTTATTCGGCGCGAAAGGGGGGAAATTCCTGGGATATATGGTGTCCGAATGAGGGATAGAGGCCAACCCGAGCAAGGTCAAGGCGCTGCAGAACATGGAGCCACCGCGCAACATGAGAGAAGCTCAGAGACTGACAGGCCGGATTACAACCTTGTCTAGATTCATTTCTAGGTCGGCCGATCGTAGCTTCCATTTCTTTAAAATACTTAGAAAGGTCAATAAATTTCAGTGGAATGAAGAATACGATAAGGCTTTCCAAGAATTGAAAGATTATTTGTCTACTCTCCCTGTATTGGCTAAACCTATAGTAGGAGAGATTCTTTGGGTATATTTGTCGGCTAATGAAAACACTGTAGGCTCTGTATTAGTCAGACAAGAAGGAAAGGAACAACAACCTGTATACTTTTCTAGCCATTTATTAAAAGAAGCTGAGTGTAGATACACTACACTAGAAAAATTAGCTTATGCCCTGGTATTGACTGCTCGAAGGTTGCGCCCATATTTCTTAGCACATGAGATTATTGTATTAACCAACAGTACTCTTGGACGGGTGTTACTCAACCCAGAGGCATCAGGTCGGCTGATCAAATGGATAACTAAACTTGGGGAATATGACATTCAATATCAACCTCGCTCGGCCATCAAGGCACAAGCTCTAGCAGACTTCATCATAGAAGTTCAAGGCCCTGAGGAAGAAAACATTTGGAAAGTTTATGTAGATGGCTCTTCAACTAGACAAGGCAGCGGAATTGGTGTTCTTCTTATATCTCCAAGGGAAGACAGACTTGAACTCTCCATCAGATTGAATTACAGAGCTACTAACAATGAAGCAGAGTATGAAGCCCTGATAGCAGGATTGCAGGCCGCTCGGCATATAGGGGCGGTTCGAGTCCTTATCTATTCTGATTCTCAGTTAGCAGCTCAACAAGTATCATGTAATTTTGAAATTAATAATGACAGGCTTAAGTTATACGCTGAAGCGTTTGATAAGTTGAAATCCCAGTTTCAAGAAGTGAATATACAAAAAATTCCTCGATCTGAGAATCAAGTAGCAGATGAATTAGCTAAGCTGACCTCCGCTATAGTACCGTGGAGCTTAGATTGGCCAGTAGAAGAGACTCTGCTAGTATCTTGTATCGAAAGATAAGCTGACGTAGAAATTCAAGGTGACTGGAGAACTCAAATTATATTGTATCTACAACAAGGTATTCTTCCAAGTGATACGGAACAAGCGAGGGTATTTAAGAAGAAAGCTACCCAGTACACCATGGTAGGAGAACAGTTATATAGAAGAGCTTTTTCCAGACCTTTGCTCAAGTGTATTGGCACAGAAGATATACAGTTTATTTTACGAGAAGTCCATCAAGGTTCATGTGGTAGTCATATAGGAGGGAGATCTTTGGCTCGCAAAATTCTGCTAGCAGGATATTTCTGGCCTACTCTACATGAAGATGCCAACAAGTTAGTAAGAACTTGTATTTCTTGTCAAAAACATCAAAATATCTTACATCATCCTACACAGTTACTGAGAACTTCTATAGTTTCATGTCCCTTTGATCAATGGGGCATGTGTTGGGTTCTTCGGGCCGCGAAAACCGCTTTTCGCGTCGCGGAAACCCCGAATCACCCAAAGCCATAGATCCGTGCAAGAAAAAAAACCGAACGAAAATTACGAGTACGAGTTTCAAAAAACCTTTAGATCTACTCCTAGATCTATGTGTTGAGAAGTATACCTTGAAGCGTGCCCTTTCGCGTTCCCGCTCGTCCAAGGAGTTGCCAGATCTCTAGACCGTCAAGCGTCGTTCCTCTAGAAGTATCCACACGGACACGTAGGTGGAGAAAACCTCACACAAAAGTGTGCTAGCACCTTGGTAAGATTCGGCCAAGCAAGGAGGAGAGGGAGAAGGAGAGGAAGAAGATGCATTAATCATCACTTAAATGAAAATGAATCCATATTCATTCAAATTGTGGCCGGCCACATTTCCCAAATGTAACCCCCTCATTAATGCATTAAGTTGTCATCAAAGAGGGAATGTAACCTCCATGAGGTGGCACTCACTAGTAACTCCCATGAGGTGGCAACCATGATGATGTGGTGCATCATCATTGGTCCACATCAATGCCAACTCACCAATGAGGTGGCATAAAGTCAAGTCAAACTTGACTTTTAATTTTCCTCTCAAGTCAAGTCAAACTTGACCAAATCTCTTCCATGGTTGATCTAATCTAACCATTTGATTCAAGCAACTTAATATAATGAATCTAATCCATTAAATTAAGTTGATTTAATGAGTCATAATCTAAATTAGACTCATTGAATACATGAATCAACTTGAGTCCAACTCAAGTTAGCCCAATTAGGATTACTCTTAATCCAATTTGATTCATCAAATGAATCTAATCCTCTTGGTTCATCATATGAACCTAATCTCCATTTAATTGTCCTAAGTGTGTGACCCTATAGGTTCTTGTAACGTTGGCAATGCCCTAAACCCATTTAGGAGCATAAGTAATGAGCGGTATCTAGCAACACATCATTACTACCCAAGTTACAAGAATGTCGAGATCCGACATCACCTTGTGACTACTAATTGTGACTCCTCACAATATGTGACATTGTCCTTCTATCCTAGACATCTAGATTGATCAATATGAGGCATAGACCGTGTCATCCTCTAATCAATCTAAATCTTGAACTCCAAGTAGACTCACTCGATCAAATGAGCTCAACATCTCATGTTGACTCATTTGGGCATGGCCATGCACTTAGTGGTCTCACTCTATCAAGAATACCGATGTCGCTCCCGTCATATGGGAGGGATAGATCCCATCTACATCACTCATATCCCTCTGCATAATTCGTTATATACCCAGTAATCGCCTTTATAGTCCACCCAGTTACGGGTGACGTTTGACGAAACCAAAGTACATAACTCCTTATGTAGGGATCCATGGTGACTTCAGGTCTAAGGACTAATAGTCATACTAATAGCCACATGAGAAAGTATATGACACTCATATAACGATCCATGATACTTTCTCATGGCGGGTCATTCAGTATACATTCTCCAATGTATACCCATGTGTCAGCTTGATATCTCTATATCCATGACTTGTGAGATCAAGTCATCGAGCTGACCTACATACTAGTCTTATTGCATTAACATTGTCCCTGAAAGTTAATATTCGACTAGGAATGATTTAGAGTAGTGTTCCCTATATCATCTCACTATCGATTCAACTAATCGATTGATATAGGTATGAACCTTGACTCAAGGACGCTATTATACTTAGTCTATTTGGCACTAATACAAATAAGTATAATAACCAAACAAATGCCTTTATTAATATACAAGAATATGATACAATGAGTCCATACAATCATCAAATGATTGGCTCTAGGGCTCTAACTAACAGCATGGACATAGTAGGTCCATTTCCTATGGCAGCTACACAGAGAAGGTTCTTATTGGTAACGGTGGATTATTTTTCTAAATGGGTGGAGGCAGAACCACTTGCTCGGATTACTGAAGATGCAGTTATTAAATTTTTATGGAAAAATATAATTTGCAGATTTGGCATTCCTCATAAATTAGTCTCTGATAATGGAAGGCAATTCCAAGGGGATAGGATCTTAGACTGGTGCAACAGTTACGGTATTACTCAGGCCTTCACTTCTGTCGCTTATTCGCAAAGTAATGGTCAAGTAGAAGTAACAAATAGGGAAATCATAAGAGGTTTAAAGACCAAACTGGATCATGTCGGAGGTAGCTGGGTAGATAAATTACCCAGCGTTCTTTGGGCATATCGTACTACGCCTCGAGAAGCTACAGGAATCACTCCCTTTCAATTAGTTTACGGAGGAGAAGCAATAATTCCCATCGAGGTGGGAGTAGAATCTGACAGAAAATAATTATATGATGGGGACAATGAAGGTTGACGACTCATGGAGCTAGACTTGATAGAGGAGATTAGAGATAAAATTGTTACTCGCCTGGCATCATATCGACAACGGATGAGACAAAACTATAACAAAAGAGTCATCCCCAGATTTTTCCAAGTAGAAGACTTGGTATGGAAGCGAATTAAACCTGTCGGAGATGTCAGTAAGTTGGCACCACAATGGGGAGGACCCTACAAAGTGGTAGAAAAACTCACATCAGGTTCATATTATCTCCAAGATACTGAAGGGAGAATTCTAGAGCGTCCCTGGAGTGCAAATCACTTACAGCCTTATCGAACCTAACTACATCATACTACTCAAGAATGTATCTGGAAAAACAAATCACAATTATTTGAAGTCCTCGGTGACTGAGGACAAGTATACCTACAGTTTATGTACTCTACTTCTTTTAATAAAAGCCAAGCAAGACAAATACCACCATGGAAATAAGTATGGTTCATACAGATTGATAAATATCAAGAGGACTTTCATTATCTATTTCGAGCAATTTACGGGGGGGGGGGGGGGGGGGGGAACCCTAAAGGCCTATTTAGCTCCCCTCAAGAACTCAGAAACTTTAAAAACTGCCACAAGGTTAGTACAAACATCATATTTTTACATAGAATGAAGTCGATCGGGAAATCCCATGAAGTAACTCGGACGGGTCTTCATGGAAGGAACCGGAGACTCTAAACCATCACAGAGCATAAGTCGATCGGGAAATCCCATGCAGAAACTCGGACGGGTCTTCATGGGAGGAACCGGAGACTTTAAACCATCACAGAACATAGTCGATCGGGAAATCTCATGAAGTAACTCGGACGGGTCTTCATGGGAGGAACCGGAGACTTTAAACTATCACAGAATATAGTCGATCGAGAAATCTCATGAAGTAACTCGGACGGGTCTTCATGAGAGGAACCGGAGACTTTAAACTATCACAGAACATAGTCGATCGGGAAATCTCATGAAGTAACTCGGACGGGTCTTCATGGGAGGAACCGGAGACTTTAAACTATCACAGAACATAGTCGATCGGGAAATCTCATGAAGTAACTCGGACGGGTCTTCATGGGAGGAACTGGAGACTTTAAACTATCACAGAACATAGTCGATCGGGAAATCTGATCGGGAAATCTCATGAAGTAACTCGGACGGGTCTTCATGGGAGGAACCGGAGACTTTAAACCATCACAGAGCATAGTCGATCGGGAAATCTCATGAAGTAACTTGGACGGGTCTTCATGGGAGGAACCGGAGACTTTAAACCATCATAGAGCATAGTCGATCGGGAAATCTCATGAAGTAACTCGGACGGGTCTTCATGGGAGGAACCGGAGACTTTAAACTATCACAGAACATAGTCGATCGGGAAATCTCATGAAGTAACTCGGACGGGTCTTCATGGGATGAACCGGAGACTTTAAACTATCACAGAACATAGTTGATCGGGAAATCTCATGAAGTAACTCGGACGGGTCTTCATGGGAGGAACCGGAGACTTTAAACTATCACAGAACATAGTCGATCGGGAAATCTCATGAAGTAACTTTGACGGGTCTTCATGGGAGGAACCGGGGACTTTAAACCATCATAGAGCATAGTCGATCGGGAAATCCCATGAAGTAACTCGGACGGGTCTTCATGGAAGGAACTGGAGACTCTAAACCATCACAGAACATAAGTCGATCAAGAAATCTCATGATTTCAAAGCCTAATCGACCGCGGTTATATGGACATGAAGCCAAGATTCAAAAGGGGATTCTATGCATATGATGCATTATTCATCTGGAAGCCCATCTATATGAAAGTCTTTACTTAAAAATCGTCTGGGATATTATACTCAGCTCGAAGCTCAAGAGTTTTATACAATTCTTTATCCGATATCAGCCGGGATTATTCATTCTTTTGGAAATATGGAACACACTGGATGTTATCTGCGGAAGGATTCATCAAGACAAGGCTTAACTTCAAAAGATGAGCAAGGAATTCTAGAATAAAGCTTATATTTAATGTTCAGAGGCATTTCAAGAGAGGCATTCTCAAATTAACACAATAGAAAAACAGGTAAGTACTAAAAATTTCCTATACAGCACGATCATTTAATTGCCAAATTTTGGTTATACTTCTTTTCATTACTAGTTCTGCACTTACAAGCCTTTTGTGAATAGTCTCTTTAAACATCTAGAAAAAGGACCTTTCAGATCTGCGGGTAGTTCTTCGTTAAGCCTGCGACGATTTATGAAAGAAAGGGGGGGTTCCTTGGGTAAATAGCCACCCTCTCGTAACTGTTGAAAACTCCCGATACAGAATGATTTAAAGCACCTACTATCCTACGAACGAATTCTCGAGCAAATGATGGAGATTTTAAGTAAGCCAGTTGCCACTCCTCCCATCGACTCTTCTCTTGCTCCTTATAGCTTTGGAAATCAGCCTGCAGTTTTGTGTTTTGATCTTTCAAAGCATCCTTTTCTGATTTAAGCTGTTCCAATTCCTTCTGGAGCAGTGACAATTCAACATCTTGAGCTTTCCTTTGCTCTTGTTCCTGTAGGATAGTGAAATCGTGAGAGGCTAGGTCTTGAGCTTGGTCATAAAGACAGGCATTATGAAGCTTCTCTATTTTCTCTAAAATAAGACTTTTATGAGAAACATCTGAGAGAGCTTCCTCTTTTAAAACAATCTCCAGTCGGAGACCAGAATGTAATCGATCCACCTGTAATTCCAAAGTTCTTCTTGCTAGCTCTTTATCTTTCAATAATTGCTGGCACTCCTCCAATTCTTGTTTCAAGGTCCCCAATTGTTGATCTTGTAGGGCCACTTTCTCTTTCAACTGAGCCAAGTCGCTATTAGAAGAAGGAGAAGTAGCCCTCAATGTTTCCAGTTGAGTTTTTAATTTTTGGTTCTCCTGATCCTTAGACGTAAGTAGTTGGTCGATGTGTAGACTTGAGGCAAGGAACTAAACAAAAGGATAATATAGTTAGGAATGAGGATACGAAGTTGACAACATACAACTAGAAATACTTACAGCTACTGCCTGACGACTGTGGCGATCAGCTCGATGTGGAAGACTAAGGCCTCTTAGTTGTTCTTGACCTTGTAGCCAAGATTCGGCTAATAGGCCTCGTAGTTGCAACGAGCCATAGATAGATGAGTCAGAGGATCGTCCCAATTGAGAGGGTAGACCCACAGTCTGTTTAAATAACGGTTGGGGAATGGAGGAAACAGGAGGTAGAGAAGAAGAAGAAGACGCAATAGGAGGAAAAGAAATAGTAGAAACAAAAGGAGCAGGAGAAGAAATAGATGGAATAGGTGGCAGTATAGGGGAAGCTGTTTCAGTCATGGGAACACTAATGGCTGAAAGAATAGCACTTGGAGAAGATCTCCTGCAAGGGGTTCGTTTTGCTCGACGCCCAGAAGCCAAGGGAGGCATGGCTAATGTGAAAGGTGCAGAAGACACAGAAGGGATAACGACAACCTCAGAAGCAGAAGCAGAAGGAGCTAAAATAATAGAAGAAGAGGGGATGAGTAGACCGGATCTCATCATCCTAAGAAAAGGATTAGAGATAATATGGGTAGGAGTTATCGGTGCCTTACCTCTCTCGAGAGAAATGGGCGCTGGGACAAGAGGAGCTTGCACAAAAGTACCAAAGAAATCGCCAAAGGGAGAATCCTTAGTAAGATTTGGCGTTTTAACTAAGGCAACAAGAGGCTCTTCTTCTTCCTCTTCCATGGCCGCGACAACCCCCGCTTGTCATTCTTCTTCAGACAGTAAACCCAAGGTGGAGGAATTAGGATTGGATCGGCGGGCACGCAACCATTCTTCCCCAAGATTATTGACAAAGGACTTAGTCATAACAGGATTCTTGTACATAAAGACTGGAAGAAGAGCATCAGCTGAAATATAGGAAATAAACACCATTATAAAAGAGACATACTAATCAGTAAATGTGAAATGAAATGGTCATGCATACCAAAAGAGTTATCCAAAGGAGTGTCAATGTTGTCTATCCCAAAGGGAAACATCAAACCCTCCACAATCAGATGCGGCAAGCTGAATTTTGCTCCCCTCAGTTTAGATAGGGCAAGAGCAACAGAAGGATCGTTAAGAAGATTCTGAATGCTAGGAAGTGGAGGCAGATCATATATCCCCCTGAGGAGGAAATAGAGGAGGAGAAGGGAGACGCATATAGAAAAACTTGTGATACCATTCCCCCTGAGGAGGAATTCGGTTGAACAAAATGGCCTTGGGACGAGATTGGAATTTGAAAACACTAACATCTACCCGACGAGGGACAAAAAAGTGATGAAAAAGACGGGGAGACAAGGGAAAATCCAACAGTTTGGATACCCGATAAAGCCCATGAGGATAGAAAAGGATTGAGGGATGAACTGATTTAGTGGAATATTAAAATAGAGACTAACATCACAGAAGAAAGAGTGAAGAGGAAATCGAAAACCTTGTAGAACTTCATCTCGGAAGATAGATACACACCCTAAAGGAGGAAGATGCGGACCCTCATGAGGAGCAGGATGAGTTATATAAGAAGGAAAACCATAGGTTGCCTGCAAATCCACTTCTTCTGTATCTATGAGGTCGGAGGAGCACGATAAAAACCATGCCGGAGGAGAAGTTGCCATAGAAAGATAACAAAGGGAAGAGGAATTAGAGAAGAAGAACAGAGACAGGGGAAAGCGGAAGAAAACTTCATAAAACCCGTGTTTTTCTTTCGGCCCTGCGCTAAAACCCCCAAATAGAAACAGCAGGAGAGAAGAAGAAAAGAAAAGATATTTAGAAATTCCAACCGTCATAAATGAGTGATAAAATCAAAAGAAAGAGGTAAGGTTAAGTAATCTTCCTCGAAAAATGTGCAAAGTTTCCCTAGAAACAATTCTTGAGAAAGCTTGGAGGATATAAAAAAAATTAATCTAGTAATTATAGGTTCAGGTTATAGGTGTAATAAAATAAGGAGAAGTTAAGTGCGAGGTAGCATGCAGGACTTAGAGATTACTGGATACGGTTCGTAAATACGAAGCGGGCAGTTCTGATGGATCGGCCGAGACAAAGAGCATCCTAGTATGTCGACCAAAAGCTTATCATAATGAGTCAAATAATATGCACTATGATAAAACCATATGAGACTCGATTAATACGTGAAAAGGACATATGAAGACATAGGGGTAAACCGATCAAGTAAAATAAATTGACCAAATATTAGGGACATCATGATAGAATTGTGTCAAATCAGGCGAGACATAACTAAGCTATGAAATATCGGGCGATATTTATCAATCTTGATATATACCGTCCGGTCATGAGAAAATGATCTAAGACGTGACAATCTGTTGGGAAAGGTTGTATGGTGACAAACCAAGCAACATTGGACACATTTATGTAAAACAGATAACTATCATGAGAAAGAGTAAGATTAACAACAAAAAGGGAATAATCAGCGTTACGTGAGATCGTCATTACAGAGTTTCAGCCCTCCTCTTTACAAGAATTTGAATTTAAGTCAAAGTCAGCTTAGGGTACAAATCAGGGGGTTTGTTCTCAATAAGTCTGCGACGGTTTAGGAAATTAGGAGGAGGGACACGAGCTAAGTAGCTCTCCTCTTGTAATTGGTGAACCACCTCTTTCGCTCCCGCAGTAAAGGCTGACAAGATGGACTTCAAGATCGGCCTGTTGAATTCGAGAGATTCAATCATGGCAGTGGCCCGCTCCCTGTAACGAGTATCCTCGTTATCCTTGTAAACCACCAAAGGCCATTTGGGAAGTCTTCAATTCATCTTCTTTGGCAGAAACCTCGGCCTTAACTGAGTTAAGGGAGGTGTTCAAGGAAGTTATTTCATCTTCCTTCAGCTGCAAGGATTTGAGTTTTTCAATCAATTCTGCCTTATAATTATCCTTTAGTTCGCCAAGTTTGGAAGTCAATTCTTGGTTAAGGTCCGTAACCGATTTAAATTGTGCTGGAAGACTTTCAATTTGCGTTCGAGTTGTTTCTTGGCAGCAGCAGAAAACGCAGCAGAAGATAACTCAGCAACCTCTTGTCACGCCCCAGAGGAGTCTCTGTTCAAAGAAATTTCGGCAGCATCTCCCCTGTATGGCGGACAATCTGAAACTTTTCTACAAGCACTATATACCTCAGCCACATGCGGCTGGAATAATAACAATAAAAGAAAACAAACACCACGCAGTTAATATCAAATTCAGCCTACTCGGCTGTACCAAAACCAAAACACAAAACTGCTAGCCGGCTAGGCTTACACAACCAATAACAAATACAAAACACCACATAACAACATCAACCCTCAAAAAATAAAACCAGAGTACAGAGCTAAACAAACTGATACATTAAACAAACAAAACATACGTGAAACCGATAAGTTCTCTGATGTGACGTGGGGACCAGCAGACAGGATACTCCAAGCGACACCAAAACCAACCTGGTACCTGAAAAAGATAGTATCAACGGGGGTGAGTTCAACAACTCAGCGAATACCAATGGACATGAGTAGTAAGATATATCTAACAGCAACAAACATGGAATACAGCTTCCTAATCATATATAGGGAATACGCAAAACTGAAAGGTAACTGAGGAAGCTGTACTCACCAGGAACTCCTATCCAGACAAAAAGGTCGTCAAACCGAAAGTGTCAATAATCCTGTATGCAGGTCAAAAGTATGTATCCAACCAAAATGCAGCAACCAAATGCAGCAAACACAATTATAAAAATATAAATGCATCAATGCATATGATGCTAATGATGCGTCCTAGTCACCCCTGACGCCAGTCAGTCATCTCACACACAAATGGTGAGACCGAGTGGGTAGGGTTGTGACAACCGTGCACTCTGTCGTCACTACTCCTGATGAGTGACCGAGTGGACGGGATGCTGTCGGAGTGCTCCTGTCCTGTGACCCCAAATCATAAATGGGGGAGCTCAATGCTCTCATCTCCCGGTACACGATGACGGGGAGGAAATCTCTGCCGGCTACCACACTGAGTCACCTGACCAACGGAGCCAAACAGAGTCCACCGTCTGCCGGCTACTACGCTGCTACACTAAATGCTAGCGAAGCCAAACAGAGCGGAACTGTCTGCCGGCTACCACGCTGGGTCATATGACCAACGGAGCCAAACAGCAGAACCGCCACACACCTGCCTGATATACCATTAAACCATGAGTGGGGGTGTGTGCAGTACATGTAACTGGCGATGGGCTTAACCATAGTGGAGCCGAAAATCGCACAGCATGCAATCATGATGCATGTCACTATGCATAACAAAAACTGATCAACATAACCATATCCATATATACAAAATGGGTACTGTAAAAGCGATGGTCACATACCAAAATCTAGAATACACAGGTCAGATAGAATATCAAAAAAAACCTATGGTCCTGAACATAATAAGTATGGAATATCCTGATCAGCATAGAAAAATTCATATATACAAAATATGGGTACCATAGTATCAGTAGGTCAATCCACGGATCTACGGCATACAGGCCCTCTATGGTATAGCAACCTAGACCCTAAACATATCTCCTTCCATAACATATGTACCAACAATATGCACATATCAAGAATCAAGGTCTAGGTACACGAATCATATATGACATACAAATAGAGGTACACAAACCAGTCATAGCATAAAACCTAAGTATCAGATAATCTCGATACACATGACTGAAACCAAAAGTCCAGAACCTAGTCCTAACCTCAGTAAAACATGGTATGTCACTTATTCTAGAAACTAAGATACTTATGGTAATACAGTACTCATGGCAATAAATCACATGATATAAGCACGGATACGTCACAGGCGATAAACCTAACATGCTATGGATATCAAACAGTGACATACCAAAGACAAACATGTTCATTGCTTGTAGTTATAAAATACTATGCATATCCAAAGACAATATCATAAAAGATAAGTCAAGAGGTACCCGCCTCAAATCGCAGGTCCAATCCAGTCAAATCCAACGTCTCGTCTCAAACCAAAGTCCTGTATCAATCACAGGATTACAATTTAGCTAATTATATATGCAAACAACTAGCTAAATCTCAACTTAACCTAATTAGGGAAAACCCTAATCAAATAACCCTTTAATCCTATAATTGATCATGTGACCTACTACATCATGTATCAAAATTTACTATACCATGCCTCAAGCTGCACAGATTAACAACCTCAATCCTGAAAATAAACCAATCCTCTGTTCACAATTAATACTTAAATTCTTAGAACCATAACCAAATTCAATGCAGCAACAAAATAATGGATTTAATTTAGTACTAATCCAATTCTATACACTTCTCACCTCAATGTAACACTGCAACTAAATAGGTACTGCTGGAATCCATCGGATCAAGAAGGAGAAGTGGTGATCGGAAACAGGGACAATCCACAGCAACAACCCACTGGAATTTCAGTTGCCGACACTGCCAAGGAGCCACTGCCAAGATGTTTCATTCCTAATAAACACCACATCCGAAATCTCAAGACTAAAAATCAAAATCCCTTACCTATGTGCCAATAGTTTCTTTCCCAAGCCGAAACCACCGAAAGAGGTTGTTGGGGTCGGCAAACAAGGGCTCGCCGGTGGTGGTTGTGCTGCCAAATCACAGCAGAGGGGCTAGGGCATGACCTCCACGATAGAGGGGTTCTGCAGCTCCGGCGATAGCCGACGGCGTCATCAATCGGAGAATAACCAGAGATCAGTTGAGGGGAGAGGCGCTCCTCGCCGTGAGAGTGAGAGGGAGAGCAAGAAGCTTCGGCAGAGGGATCCGGCAAGGGCACACCTTCGGCGACAGCAAAGGAAGAGGCAAGGCGATGCAAGGAGTCGCCGCGAGGTGGAGAAGGAGAAGGGAAAACCGCCGCCTGCGGTTAGGGCAAATCGGCAGCGTCGGGTGAGGCTCTGGCACGCGGGGAGGAAAGCAAAACGGAGGAGAAAAAGAGAATAAAGAAAAGAACTAAAAAGAAAAAGAAAAAGGAAAATCAACTTTTCCTCGCTTAAATAGGGTAGCCTAAACAGGCTTTTCCGGGCCCCGTTTTTATCCCCATTAACTTGTTCGTACTAGCTCCGAAAAATTTCCAAAAAATTTCCAAAAATTCCGGAAAAATCCCTTATTAATATCCGCCTATTTTCGGGTATTTTACACCTCTTGTCTTAGCTTATCATTTTCAAACTTCAACCTCTTGTTCTCAGTGTATAAGTTGTGCATCAGTCGAGAAAACCCATATTTTCTATCCATCGCTGGAAGTATAATAATAAAAAGCCATAAGATAATAGTTGAGAAATAGAAAGCAAGCGTTAGTAAGCACACCTGGTTCTCCTTATGAGAGAAGTGATCAACTGCCTCAGGAATAGAGAGCTCCTCAAAAAGGGGATGAACTTCATCCCAAGCGCTAGCAAAAGAGCCCCCTAGTAATATGGGAAGAACAGGAATGGTAGAAGAACCAGCAGAGAAGGAGGAAGTAGGAATGGATGGGGGGGGCAAAGACTAAATAAGAAGAAGGTGAGGAAGGTAAAGACCCAGAAGTCGGAATAGATAGGGGAAAAGTGAAAGATACATCACCAGAAGCACTGACATTAGAGAAGGGTGAGGCAGGAAAACTAAGGGAAGGATAGAGTTCCGCCAACGTCGGCTCATCAGAAGGAAGGTCAGCCGAAGCAAAACCTTCTGAAACTTGCTCGTCAGTAGGGAGGATGAGCCTCCTTTTTGATGGAGGAGCTCTGGTAAGTTTGCGCCCTGGGCGTTTACCCTTAGAAAGTTCAGTTAACGATTTACCAGATCTATCAGGAGACGTGAGCTCAATGAGGGGAAGAGGGGCAGATGAGGAGACAGCAGCAGCCGCTGGTGAAGTAACAACGAGTAAAGAATTGGCAAGAATCTCTGCAGAAGGACCTTCAGGAGCTTCAAGAGCTTCAAGAACCCCCAAAGAACTGGGTACTTCAGCTAAAGGGGCTGGTTCTTCGATTGAAGGGGGAGGAACAATAGAAGCCAGAAGTTCGGCTTCTTTTGCGCGAATAACATCCTCTTCCAGACGTAATTCTTCATTAATCAGAGCGTCATAAAAGCTCTCCACTTCATAGAAAAGAGAATAGTTTAGTTAGTTAAAAGCAAGAAGAAAGAAACAGGTGTTACCTAAAGGAACTCGAGTATCGGGTTTGACGGGGCTTAAGCCAAACAGGTATAGGAGATCAACCCGTAGCCACTTAAGGATAGAAAGTCAATGACTTAACAATTTCTCACAATAAATAGGGAAAGAAGGATGAAGATGAAACACCTTGACGTCGGGCAAGGGGGCAAGAAAGATTTCCAAGCATGAGACCAAGGAATGGGTCCTGGAAACTTTAAGAAGAAAAAACGGGATTTCCAAGCTTTGAGGGACGAGGGCATATCCCCAAAAAGAACCATTTTAGTCCGCGAATGAAACAGGAAGACACCAGGTTCCGAACATTTGGGATAAGAGAACATGAAAAAATTTTGAGGAGTAGGAGAAATATCCCGCAAGTGAAACAGCATGTAAGTACCACACAGATAACGGAATGCGTTGGGGGCAAATTGTTGTAAAAGAATATCAAAATACTGGCTTATTTCAATCAAGAAAGGAGGGATAGGAAACCTTAAACCCCCTATCAACTGATCCTTGAAAAAGGTTACACAATCAACAGGGGGACGATGAGGACGATCAGTTGATTTTGGGATTATGATGCCGTATTCCCGGGGAATTTCATACTGACGACGGATAGCTAGCCTCGCATTTTTATCAAAGGAAGAAGACATATGGACATACCAAGGAGCAATTGCTTCCTCAGCCATGGACAAAAGCATAGGCTAGTGAAGCAATAGATTACTTACTGAAGACAAGAAAGGAGATCGTCGAGAAACAGTGAGCACGGGATTTGGTTAAAGATGGCAACAAGAAAAGAACTCTAGAGAAGAGAAAAGAAGGGACAAAGTTTAAAAGGAGACGAAGGGTTTAGGGTTTGAAAAGCACACAACTGTCGTCAGATCAAAACACTTTTATTTCAGCAGACGTTGAGGATCACAAGAGAAAGGCAAGAGGCCTACGTGACGTGGCAGTCAGAAAAAGTATGTCATACCATCATAAAAAACATTTATATTGGATGTGATGGATCGGATCACACTGGGGTTGGTAACACCTCGGGGTACGCTTTTAACATTCTCTCACCCAAAGAAGAGCCAATCACCAGCTAAAAAGTTTCGAAGGGAGACGTAATTAGTTTGATATAATAAAGTAGAAAGGACTGAATTTTGACTAAGCCCGGGTTAAGGACAAAAACATTTAAGAAGGAAGATTTAGTCTAAATCTAGATTTTAAATCAATATCCTTATAAGGTGCCGACCAGCATTAATCAAAATAACTTCATACTGACCGACATAACTTCGGTCCTGCTAAGTAAGTATAATATTAGTTTAAATAGCATTGATTATGATCAACGAGATAATACTAATCAGTCTGTTTTGACTGAGACAGTGTGTTTATAATAGATAGAGCTAATATTGGCAGATATAACATTTAGCTATAACATAGAAGTATTCCAACAGTTAAAATAGCCTCGGCCATGACAAACGACACATAAAATATAAGGAGAGGTAATGAGCACAACATCATATTTATTCTTATAAATCAAAAGGATTCAATAGAATCACTTAATTCAGTACAAAAGGTTGTTTTCATACAATATTACATTTCCCTTCAAAATAGTAAACCTCATACAGATAACAAAAATTACAAACATAAGCTCTTGAGACACTTGGAATATCTCAGTCCCACTGGATTCAAACTTACCAAGGAGCAGAGATGGAAACATCGTACCTCGTCCAGGCTTATCATGGCACATAAGTGGCAATATTTTGCCCTGGATGCAGGAAACAATGAAGCAGACAGACTCAAGGGAAAGGGGAAGGAGATGGGTCTATTCAGACCATGATGGAAAAGTAAATGTAAGAACCACTTCCCCTCTCAAGCCCTAGAGCTCTGCAAGTGAAGCAACCAAGCTCAGCCCAAGGGTAACATGTGCTGTGCCCTTCACACAACATCCATGGGTTATTTGGTTGCCCTTCCCTGAGTAGTAAAAATCTCTCTGAAGTTTCTTGAGTCCTTCAGAGCATCGACATCTTTGGATGAAAAGTCTGGAATGTGAAGCTTCATCTCTTAAGACGATCCCTTGAACCCTAGAGGTAGCCGGAGCAAAAATCCTAATAAACTCATATATAGATCTCACCTTGTCCGACAAAAGTCGCCCCCAAAGAGGAGGTCCAAGACCATAACCTTAGCAAGGAAAGTTAGCTAGGAGGAAAAAGAACTAAGGTGGGTGGTGAACGAAGAGAAGGGTGTAACCCTATTTAAAGGATCAAAAAGACTTAAGGAATCATTGTACTAAGGCTCATGGGATCATCATGCTTAGTTTCATCAGATAGTCGTACACAAAATTTGTGAGGTCATTTCAATATCTGGAGCAGAGTCACGGGTAGGAAAAGATAAAATCAGACTTGTGTCTAGTCAGCCGTCTACACCTCCTTCGACTAGACTTGAAGGGAGGGCTAGTGATATGGGTTAGGTGTCATGGGTCCCCCGATAAGGAAGGGAAAGGAGAAAGTAGAGCGAAGAAGGAAGGCCAGTATCGGCCGGGATACGCCTTTAGGAAGGAGGTAGGTCTATATCGACTGAAACATATCTCCAAGAAGGAAGACCTATATAGCCCAAAGGAGGTAGGCTAATATCGGTCGGGACATACCTCAATAAGAGGTAAGTCTATATCGACCGAAATATGCTTCCCAGGAGGAAGATCTATATACCTCAAAGGAGGTAGGATAATATCGGCCGGGATATGCCTTCAAGGGGGAAAGATCCATATCAATTGGCGTATACCTCAAAAGAGGTAGGCTAATATCGGTCGGGACATACCTCAATAGGAGGTAAATATATATCGACCGAAATATGCTTCCCAAGAGGAAGATCTATATACCTCAAAGGAGGTAGGCTAATATCGGCCGGATATGCCTTCAAGGGGGAAAGATCCATATCAATTGGTGTATACCTCAAAGGAGGTAGGCTAATATCGGTCGGGACATACCTCAATAGGAGGTAAGTCTATATCGACCGAAATAGGCTTCTCAGGAGGAAGATCTGTATACCTCAAAGGAGGTAGGCTAATATCGGCCGAGATATGCCTTCAAGGGGGAAAGATCCATATCAATTGGCGTATACCTCAAAGGAGGTATGCTAATATCGGTGGGGATATACCTCAATAGGAGGTAAGTATATATCGACCGAAATATGCTTCCCAAGAGGAAGATCTATATACCTCAAAGGAGGTAGGCTAATATTGGCCGAGATATGCCTACAAGGGGGAGATCCATATCAATTGGCGTAAACCTCAAAGGAGGTAGGCTAATATCGGTCGGGACATACCTCAATAAGAGGTAAGTCTATATCGACCGAAATATGTTTCCCAGGAGGAAGATCTATATACCTCAAAGGAGGTAGGCTAATATCGGCTGGGATATGCCTTCAAGGGGGAAAGATCCATATCACTTGGCGTAAACCTCAAAGGAGGTAGGCTAATATCGGTCGGGACATACCTCAATAAGAGGTAAGTCTATATCGACCGAAATATGCTTCCCAGGAGGAAGATCTATATACCTCAAAGGAGGTAGGCTAATATCGGCCGGGATATGCCTTCAAGGGGGAAAGACCCATATCACTTGGCATAAACCTCAAAGGAGGTAGGCTAATATCGGTCGGGACATACCTCAATAGGAGGTAAGTTTATATCGACCAAAATATGCTTCCCAGGAGAAAGATCTATATACCTCAAAGGAAGTAGGCTAATATCGGTTGGGAGATACTTCTGAAGCATGTAGAATAGTATCGACCGAGACATTCCCTGAAGAAGGAAGGTTAAATCAGCCAGGTCGACCAACACCTTGGAAAAATACCTGATAAAATATGGCCCATTGCTAGTCAGGATAATTAACATAAAAGGGCGCGGACAGAAGCCTCATGAGGAAGGATAGAGATAAATATTTCAAATAAGATAATTAATGAGGATATCTGCAATATATAACCACATGACAGGTGTTATATATTTCGGCAGGAAATGTGCTTTTAGATTATTTTGCAGATGCTAAACGACAAAGGAGATACATCTGGGGTACAAGAAAGATTCCTTAAAAGTCATTTATCACAAGTACGCAGCTTACGTCATCCCATAACAAACTCTAACAAACCGGGGTCCACTTCATGACTACGGAGGTTATATGAAGTGGTATAAAAAGGGGAATCCTCTCCGTTGGCAAGGTAAGTTCACATCATCGCGCACACTGATAACCCTAATTTTCTCAACTACTGTTCATCTTTTTCCTCCTTCTTCCACACCGAGAGAGAGATCACTGACTTGAGCGTCGGAGGGCCTAGCCAGGGATTCCCACCCCGGTCTTAGGTCACTGATGGTAGTGTTGGTTGGTCTCTTGTGCGCAGGAAGTCTTGGAAGCTTCAGATCTGGGTTTTTTCTCTTCAGATTTGGATTTCTTCTTCGTCATTGGGTCTTCGTGCGAGGAGGACTTTCGGTGACTATTTTTCCCGATCCACTTTGGGTTTCTCGGATCGGTATTCTGCGGACATTATTCTTCATCAGCGCGGTGGGTTTCCTTCTTCCGGATCTCCGTCTTGCCCGGCTCCTCAGACAGGATAAAATAGTTTTCTTTTACTTACTGTGTTATTATTACTGCGTGGGTGTGGAAAAATATGTTCCAGCCGCCTGTGGCTGTGTATATAGTGTTTGTATTGTTGATTTGGTCACCGGTACAGGGGAGACTCTGCATAAATTTTTTGATAGGAATTCCTCTAGGGTCGCGATAAATCTAAGTGTCGCTAATAATAGCATAAGTGACACTAGTGAGTAGAGTAGTAGTTAGGTAATGGTCACCCTTAGAGAGTAGTAGTAAGAAGGGTGGTCGTTACATGCAAGGAGTGTGTTGGTGCAATCGACCTCCAAGGTATTAATATCCGACAAATATGTTTAAGTATGTTTCATAGAGATTGATCATGGGAAGTCCTAATTATGGCTAGGCAAGGGTGAGAAGTCAACCGAGTGAATAGTCCTAACTGCAGTTAGGCATGAAAAGTCCTAGTTGTAGGCTAGGCAAGGGAAATCTCAGTAGATCGTGAAAGTCAAGTGGATAGGTCTGGAGGGCCAGATCCCTGGGTAGCCGAATACTGAGTCTTGGAAAGTCCTAGTTATAGGCTAGGCAAGGGAAATCTTGGTAGATCATGAAAGCTAGGTGGATAGATCTGGAGGACCTGATCCCTATGTTAGTTAGAGCCCTAGAGCCAATCATTTGATAATTGTTGTATGGACTCGTTGTATCATATTCTTATATATATATATATATATATATATATATATAAGGCATTTGTTTATGGTTATTAAGCTTACTTGTATTGGTGCCAAATAACTAAGTATAATATCATCATTGAGTATAAGGTTCTTACCTATATCAATCGGTTAGTTGAATCGATAGTGAGATGATATAGGCAACACTACTCTTAATCATTCCTAGTAAAGTATTAACATTCAGGGACAATGTTAATGCGACGAGACTAGCATGTAGGTCAACTCGATGACTTGATCTCACAAGTCATGGATATGGAGATATCAAGTTGACACATGGGTATGCATTGGAGAATGTATACTGAATGACCCGCCATGAGAAAGTATCATGGATCGTTATATGAGTGTCATATACTTTCTCATGTGGCTATTAGTATGACTACTAGTCCTTGGACCTGAAGTTACCATGGATCCCTACATAAGGAGTTACGTACTTTGGCTTCGTCAAACGTCACCCGTAACTGGGTGGACTATAAAGACGATTACTGGGTATGTAACAAATTATGCGGAGGGATATGAGTGATGTAAATGGGATCTATCCCTCCTATATGATGGGAGTGACATCGATATTTTGATAGAGTGAGACCACTAAGTGCATGGCCATGCCCAAATGAGTCAATATGAGATATTGAGCTCATTTGATTGAGTGAGTCTACTTGGAGTTCAAGATTTAGATTGATTAGAGGATGGCATGGTCTATGCCTCATATTGATCAATCTAGATGTCTAGGATAGAAGGACAATGTCATATATTGTGAGGAGTCACAATTAGTAGTCACAAGGTGATGTTGGATCTCAACATTCTTATAACTTGGGTAGTAATGATGTGTTGCTAGATACCGCTCATTACTTATGCTTCTAAATGGGTTTATGAGCATTGCCAACGTTATAAGAGCCTATAGGGTCACACACAAAGGGCAATTAGATGGAGATTAGGTTCATTTGATGTACCTAAAGGACCAAATTGGATTAAGAGTAATCCAAATTGAGCTAATTGAGTTGGACTCAATTTGGTTCATGTGTTAAGTGAGTCTAATTTAGACTTAGACTCATTTAATTAATTTAATTCAATGAATAGAGATTCATTAAATTAAAAATTGACTTGAACCAATGGTTAGATTAGATCAACCAAGGAAAAGAAGTGGTCAAGTTTAACTTGACTTGAGAGGAAGATGAAGGGTCAAGTTTGACTTGACCATTTGCCACCTCATTGGTGAGTTGGCAAAGAGTGGGCCAATGATGATGCTCCACATCATCATGTTTGCTTAAGTGGGATGCCACCTCATGAGAGTTACCAAGAGTTGTGACTCTTGGTATCCCATGGAGGTTACAAACCTCATGAAGTGGCCGACCACTTTTAGTGTGGAATGAATTCATTTTTTCATTCAAGTGAATTTTTTTTTCTTCTTCCTCTCAAGGTTTTTCTTCTCTCCCTCTCCTCTCCATTGCCGAGACCTTGCATGAGTGCTAGCACACTCTAAGGTTTCTTCTCCATCTCTTGCTTGTGTGGATACACATAGAGGAGTATCTACTTTGATACTCTCGAGATCCGGCGAACCTTGGACGAGCGGGATTATGCGAAGGGCTTCGTATCAAGGGTAACACTCTTCTTCTTTGTAAATCTAGTTTAGATCTTGATTAGAAACTCATATGTGAAAGTTTTACAAAATTTTATTCTTCGCACGGATCCATGGCATGGGAATTTCGGGGTTTCCGCAACGTAAAAAGCGGTTTTTGCGGCCCGAAAAACCCAACACCCTGGGTAGCCGAAGACTAAGTCTTAGTCAGTGAAGCCAGGTGGAGAAAACCCTAGGGGGTGGTAACATTAGGTTCTGGTGAGTAAAGCCAGATGTTGAAATCCTAGGGGGAGATAATCTTAGGTAGCGAGAAGTCTTGGAGAAGTGAACTTCAAGGAAGGTTGATCATTTAATTGCGCATTAATTCTAGATCTCGGTGAACATGGAAGGATCTCTGTTCGGTCGACTGAACAAGGGGATCAATCAATTGAACACTTTAATGTCATTAAATGCTAAAGATCGAATCAGCATAAGATCTCAGTGAAGATGGAAGGGAGCTGGTTCAGTCGATCGAACCTAGGGATCGGTCGACCGAACGTAGGAATCAGTCGACCGAACGTCGATGACTCTTATAAAAGTGAGCTCGAGGTCCGAGGTTGTGTAACAAAGCGACAAAGAAAGAAATATATTCGAAATTCATCTCTGTGCAAGCTGTGATTCGTGCTACGATTACCCATCTACTGCTCCAAGAAGTGCTGACCGAGCCTCAACTTTTTTATACTGTCGGTATAACTTTCTTTTGCTTGCATTGTACTTAATTCAAGTAAGATAGTAGGTTGTTACTATCTTACTCATCTTCTTGTACGTATTGCTTCTTTCTGAGGTTTCGGAAAGAAGAGTTTTAGTGAATTGTCCAACGGTGCGATCAAGGATCGCGGGTCTTGGAGTAAGAGTCGACCTAGGCTCCGAACCAAGTAACCAAACGAGTCATTTACTTTCTGCTGCATATTCTAATTATCTTTAAAACATGAAAAGGAAAGTTTTTAAAAGCGCAATATTCACCCCCCCCTCTATCGCACTCTTTCGATCCTATAGAGTGGAGAGAAAGAGCTACCGAATCGCTGCAAGGAAGAAGTCTTTTGTGCACTTCCTTCGCAACGGTCATATCCCAATCGATTGGTCAATCGATTAGGGAGGTTTAAATCGATCGACTGATCGATTCAGAGTGCTTTTGTGCTCTATTAGAAAAGGCCTGAATCGATCGACCGATCGATTTAGGTTTCCTCACATTCGCACAAGAAAACCAGCTCCCAATCGATCACCCGATCGATTAGTAGTGCCCAATCAATAGGATGATCGATTGGGGACCGTTCTATGCTCGTGGCTTTGCTTCCCAATCGATCAGCTGATCGATTGGGCTACTGTTTGTCGCAGCACTGTGCCCAATAGATCAACTGATTGATTGAGCTTGGTCCAATTTGATCACATGATCAAATTGACCAACCCTAGCTTGCTTGAGTCAAGTCTAGGGCTCCCAAATCCAACATCCGGTCAACCATGACCTGTTGGGACTCGTCGTGTCTAGTATCCGGTCAACCTTGACCTATTGGGACTTCTTCACAAAGTGTCTGATCAATCCTTTGACCCACTTGGACTTTTCTCCTCGAGCCAAGTATCTGGTCAACCTTGATCCACTTGGACTTACCATCTCATGCTAAGTGTCCGATCCTCCATGATCCACTTGGACTTCCTTCCACCAGATGTCTGGTAACCCTTAACCCATCTGGATTTCCTTATGTCAAGTATCCGATCACTTCTTTGACCTACTTGAACTTTCCAACACTAGGTGTCCAATCAACCTTGACCCACCTGAATTTCCATGTGCCTGGCTTCACTTACCAGGACTTTCCATCTGCCTAGCTTCACTCACTAGGACTTTCCATCTATCTGGCTTCACTCACCAGGAATTTCACCTAGCTTCACTTACTAGGATTTTCCCATTGTCCGGCTTTACTCACCGAGACTTTCACCTGCCTAGCTTCACTCACTAGGTCTTTCACCTAGCTTCACTCACCAGGATTTCCCAACTGCCTAGCTTCACTCACTAGGTCTTTCACCTGACTTCACTCACCAGGATTTCCAACTGTTTGCCTTCACTCACCAAGACTTCCACTTGCCTAACCTCCAGTTATGACTTTTCTAGTCAAGTATCCAGTCAACTTTGACTTACATGACTCTACTTCACATCAACCTGGTCATCCCTTGACCAAAGGGGAATTGCATCAATAATATCCCCAATTGGATATTTGCATCTGTAATCTCTATATTGTCAAATATGAAAATCCAAACATCAAGATTCAAGCTTGAGCCAACTCAAGCTTAGTCAACTTGGTCAACCTTGACCTAGGGATATTGCACCAACAGTTACTAGGTTGTCGATTTTGTATAGACATTGTTATTTTCAATTCTAGATGCCGAGGATAATATACATGATGACCTGTCGCGACATTGGATGCAATGTCCTGAGAGAGGAGATTGAAGAGATTGAGTATGACTTGATTTACAGACTCAGCGGGCATATTGAACAACTTGATCGACTATTCTGGAAGCTCGAGCATGAAGAGTTTCCAATCCTAGATAATTATAGGATCTGAGTTTTGATCTAATCGCTATCGATACACCTCAATGAAGTAGCACACCATCTATGGGGGCTCTCCGAAGGGAGAATCTCATATGTATAGTTGTGTGTGGAATTACTTCACCATGTAGATCAAGAGAATTCCAAAGAATTTGAAGAGAGTTCACAAGAGGATTCGAATGTAGATCCAATAGAGAATCCTAAAATTATTCTACTTGAGATTACCCTAATTGAGTCCAAGATGAAAGGGATAGTATTGACCGCTACACTAGTGTTTGTTCTAGTGGTAGTGATGTTAGCTTATCTAGCTTATTATAGTATTGTTGTTACGGTCATTATGTATGAATAGTATTATCCATTAAATTTAATAAAATCATGTAGTAGAAACTGTTGTTATGTACTAACAATATTACTTTATGAAATGTTATGTTATATGTCAACAAACTGGAAAAGGGAATGTTATGTATTAACAATTTTAAAAGAATGATTAGTTCATTTAAATGATGAGTTCATTTCATGATTTGTTCACTTAATAATTAGTTTATTTGATGGGATGTTTATAATAGTATTAATCAATGTTGGTTAGATTGGATTATACAAATGCTGCATGGAAACTTAGTTGCCACTTGATTTTGTAAATCAACTCAAATTAATATTGAGTCAATCATAAATTATATACATGTGAAATACATTGAATTACTAAATAATATGTTTATTTATGTTAGATCATGGCAAATAAGAACATCATAGCTAAACTCAATAATAGAGAGAAATTATATAGGTATAAATACAAAATATGAAACGTCAAGATATAATATGTTCTTGAGGAAAAAGAAGTTCTAGAGGTTGTAAATTAATTCATGGAAGAACTTGCTGATGGTTCTACAGCACAACAAAAACATGACCTTGATGCTCACTGCTAAGGGAATATTGATTAGTTCAATGGTAAATGACTTGATATTTTGATTACGAGTCTATTGGTGCGAGAAGCATTCGATAATCGAACCTGAGTTTTGATAATGTCAAAGGGTTCAAAGTTAAGGTAATTTGTTGTTTAACATGTTTGAGTGAGTTTGCAGGAAAGCCCTAAGGGCGTGTTTGGTTCAAGTTATGACACATAACCTTAGTTATGTGATTACCAAGTAATCACATAACCAAGGTTATAGGGATTGAAACATAACCATTGGTTGTTTGGTTTAATTTAGGTAATCCAATAAAATCTTATTTGTTTGGAGGTTTTAGTATATAACTGTAAAATACCAGAGAAATAGGGAATATTAATAAGGGATTTTTCTGGAATTTTTGGAAATTTTTCGGGAATTTTTCGGAGCTCGTATGGATAAGTTCACGGGGATAAAAACGGGGACCGGGAAAAGCCTGTTTAGGCTACCCTGTTTTAATGAGGAAAAGATTTATTTTCTTTTCCTTTTTCTTTTCTTTTTTTTCTTTTTCTCTTATTCTTTCCCCACGAGCCCTAATTTCCTCCCCCTGATCCCGAGCGGTTTCCCCTCTTCTTTATCCTCGCCGAATATGTCTCCTTCCTCGCGACGCCCATCTCCACTGCCACAGCCGACGCCGCCCGGAGAAGTGCTGACGGTCACCTCCTCTCTGTGCCGAGCCCTAGTGCTGACCGCACACCACCGACCACCTGTCCTCAGCAAAGGAGCGCCGACCACCAGGTCCGTCACCAGTCGCGGCTGTGCCCTAGGCTTCTCTACTAGTGCCGCCACCACAGTGACACCGTTTCGGTGCCCTAGCCGCCGGCGACGAACGGAGCCAGCGCCGCCGTCCGCCTACTTTTCCTCGGCCGAGACTTTCTTCTCTTGTGCCCTAGCGCCGGGCCGCACCGCCGTCGCCACTGCCGCCGGCGACGCACGGAGATTTCAGCGCCGCCGCAGTTACCACTGCTTAGTTCTTTGCTGTGGGGCAGAGCCCTTCTGATCTACCCTAGTTCTGTCGAAGCCCTTCAAGCCGTGTCTGAGACCTCTCTATCGGGTCATCCTTCTTCGTCATCAGGTGCCGGCAGGAAGAAAGCTACCGACACAAGTTTAGGGTAAACATTGATTTAATCTTATTTAGTTGAGGAATTTATTGTGGATTTAGGCATTTAACTATGTTAGGTGTCTGATTTTAGAAATGTTGATTTGTTGGGCAGCAACTTGACCTAATGTCACCACCCACCATTTGATTGGATCTGCTGCCATCGTTGAAAAGAGGAAAATTACGTAAGTGCTCAGGTTGGTTTGGGAATTAGGGTTGTGGTTTGATTTTATGTGGCTGATCACAGATCTTGATTCTTGCTTGGACAGTCGGTGGAGTTTCCTGCTTGAGCAGCAACCTTTGTCTCCAACAGAATCTTTGGTCCAGCAACCCTAATGTAAGGGTTTGGAGTGTGGTTGAGTTGGCACATTCTTGATACATGTTGTTATAGGTACAAATTGTTACATAAATGTAATTTATTATGGGTGATTTTAGGTACGTTTTGATATATGATAACTTATAGTTCATATTTTGAACTTGATATTGGTTAGGTATGATTATTTTGGTTGTGGGTGAATTATACTAGATGGTTAGGTTGTTTAGGGTTTACCCTAATTTAGGCTTGAGGATTTTATTTAGCCATTTCTTTGGATTTTAGCTAAATAAAATTTCACATTGATTGATACAGGACTTTGACGCGAGACGAGTATCTCGATGTCGGATTTGGACATTTCTATTGGAGGCGGGTACTTTTGACTTATGTCATTTGATATACATAGTAGTGAATTTAACAAGTTGCATTAATTATGTCTTTTATTTGTTTCGGTTAGTCACTACCCAATATCTGATACATGATTGATTGATTGCTTGATTTGCATCCCATGTATACTTTATTTGTTTATACATGCTTATAGGGGGTAGTGATATACCATGCTTCACCATGTTCAGGACCTAGGTTTTATACCTTCTGTGCACCATTGATTTGATTTGATTCGTTGACCTATGATGCACTTTTATATATATATGGACTAGGTCATGATATTCTGTGGATAGTGCCATGCACCATTTGCATGATTGCATGCTGTGCGATAGTCTGCTCCATTATTGTTGAGCACATCGCCAGTTACATGGATCTGCACACACCACCACTCATGGGTTAGTGGTCGATTCAGGCAGAGTGTGTTGTAGCAGGGACTCTGTTAGGCACCGTTGGTCCACTCATGGGTAGTGTGACACAACGTGTTATCCGGTAGGGATTCCTCCCCGTCATCGTGTACCGGGAGTTGAGAGCATTGCGCTCCCCCATTTATGATTTGGGGTAGGAGGATAGGTGTACTCCGACAGCATCCCGTCCACTCGGTCACTCATCAGGAGTAGTGACGACAGAGTGCACGGTTGTCACAGCCCTACCCACTCGGCCTCACTATTATGTGAGATGATCGACTGGCGTCAGGGGTGACCAGGACGCATCATTGGCATCATATGCATGATGCATTTATTGCTTGTGTTTGTGTTTGCTGCATTTATATGCTGCATATTGTTTGGATACCTATGTTTGACATGCATACAGGATTTCCTTATCCCTCGGACTGTTTGACCTTATACTCAGGACCTGGTTAGTACAGTATTCTCCTGTTTACTTCAGATGTATCTTTCTTATGAGACTGTACGCATGATTAGTGCTAGGTGTTGTTTCCCTACTTTGTATATCAGTTGTACCTGTTGAGTGTTGGACTCACCCCGCCTCCATTGTTGTTATTTTTCAGGTTGATGCTGTCAGGAGAGAGTTCCAGTCGTTAGTCCCCTGCTGACCCCAAGCTGTATTTGTCTTTTGGTTTCTTATTTAGACTGTGTTGGACTTATTCTATTTGAGGATTTGGATATGGTATAGACATTGTATGGATTTTGTGATGTCGATGGATTTTTGGTATGATTTGGATTTATCCTACTACATGCCTGCCTGGTCGGCAGAAGAGGTGAGTTCATCGGATTTGAGTTTTACGAGTGTAGTTGAGTAGGGTTGTTTTCGAGTCTTGGTATATTGATGTAGTTGTTAATTATTAAATTGCGTGGTTGTGTCAGCCAGAGGCTGAATATGATAATACTGCGTGGTGAATGTTTATTTATTTACATGTTATTACTCCAGCCGCATGTGGTTAAGGTATTGAGGATGTAGAAAAGTTTCAGATTGTCCGCCGTACAGGGGAGATGCTGTCGAAATTTTCTCGGGCAGGGACTCCTCCGGGGCGTGACAATTTAGTGGTATCAGAGCCAAGTTATACGATCTTTTGTTTTCGTATTTTGGATGTTTGGGATAACTTGATACCAATTTATTTACTTGGTATCAGAGCGCCAAGTTTGGCGATACTTGTTGGATTTTTTTGTATTTTGGATTTTTGAGATTTATCTGATACCAATTTATTGGTATCAGAGCAGGTTATGGATACCTACTTTTGGTGTTCTGGATTTTTGGATGTCTATTTTGGTTTGTACGGATTTCCGTTATGGTTATGTTTCGGACTTCCGTTTCGGATTTATATGGATTTCCGGCGATATTCTTGTTCGGAATTTTGAGGTCAGAAGTTGGGGACTGGACAATGATGGAACATCTCCAGACGGTAAATAGGTATGATGTTTATTTTATGATAGTTAGGACATCTATTAGCACTTTATCTTTATTACCTGTTTGGTTGTTGTAGCCCATATTACATGTGATGGGTTAGCCACTGATCTTGGTCGACCCTAATAGAGATCAAGGATTATAGTCTCTGGTGATTTTTCATATCATACCATCAGTAGTTTTAGCTTCTGTTACTACTAGTAGGAGATGGAGGCACATACCAGCCTCTGCTATTGTTAGCTGGGTAAAGGATGATACCTACATATTCCTGTTGACTTAGCCAGTAGAGTTTTTATACTCATATATTTTGGATATTAGGGTACCTGATACGATGAAAATTGGTCATTGGGGAGTTATCAAGTTTGATCATTGTTGAGAATGGTTTGAGGTTGAGGGATATTGTGAGATCAGATATTGTGATATGTTGATTTCTAATGGTTTGTGAGAGTAAATGTTATGTGGTTAATTAACAGGATGATAAAATTGATATTTGCTTCCTCTGATATTGGACTATGTGGATAAATAATGATTTGATGTTTTGAATGCTAACTTGCTCTCATGTGGAGTAGAGACTGATTCATCTGATATTATGTGGGTTGATATTTTTGAGGATAAAAATGAGAGTGTCTTGATGATCTTGAATTCTGACTTTATCTTTTGGGTCGTACACATTTATGCATATGGTATTATGTGGTTGGATATATCTTAGTTGCTTGTGGAGGATTAAGGTATTTTTGATTAGTTAGTAGATGAATGATTTAGTTTTTGTTGGTTGATCAGTAAAGGATTGCCATACTCTATTTTTAGAGGTTCGAACCTTTAGGTTATTTGTGCTTAGTTATGTATTTAGAGCATATTTGAGTACATGTTTTGTACTGACGTGGAAAGGACTGATTTAGCCATATATCATTATCGGCTTGGATTGGTTTAGAGGATCGATGTATCCTAGTCCGTGAAGACTTTGACCGTGGACTGTATATACCTGGTGGGATAACTTAGAGGGTGCATTGGGATATGTGACCCCACTGATGTAAGAAAGTGTAGAGCAAATTGCTTAACACTTATCGGATATAATCGTTACTAGTGTATACTGGGAGAGTACATTTGGATTTATGATGATAATTTTTTTTTCCCATTAGATATAGTTTGGTAGTCTATGATATTGACTTGCAATGTTATACCATGGTGTGTATATCTTTCTTGTTCCGATACCAGTTCCTTTGAACCTAGAGCAGGGATGTTACTGGATGATTAGGCTTCTTTATTTTGGGTTGCTTTTGATTGATGAATTCATGCTTGATACATATGCATGAATTTTGTTTAGATATACCCGTAACCCATGAGTGTTGGTAGCATAAGGTTGGTCTCTTTGATTGAGCTGGTATGCTGATTTTGCATGTCTATGTTGGATGTATATTATGATTGTTATGTGTTGTAGGAGTCCTGTGGTAGACTGTCCATTTGCAAGTAGTATATGTATCCATGTTCTGATATGGTTTGAAAGTTCCTTGTGGATTATAGATATGTAGTTCGGTGTATGTATCTGGATGTATTATTGAAGATATCTTGTTGATTAAATCCGAGATGTAGTATAAGTACATCGGTGGTGTTTTGATGGAGGCATTTTGTCGATTTAATCTGAGTTGGGATATGTACATATGTGTTTGGTGTGGTATCTGAGGTAACTTTTTGATTATGTTTGATTTGTGAGTGCACCTGGGTTTAGTATGCTTTATTGGAAGTATATGTTGGTTATACTCTTGGCATAGGTGAAGATATGTCATGTGAGTGTTGTTTGAGGTGTATTGTTGATTTTACCTACATTGATTTTTGCACACGTGTTCGGTATGTATTGTTGGAGGTATCATACTGATTATACCTGAGTTGTGAGTATGTTTGGTGTATAATAATTGGAGGATTTTGTTGATCATACATATGTTGTGTGAGCATGTGTGCTAGGTGCATACATTGGTAGCAGTATGATGATTCTACTTATACTGAATGCAGAATGTGGAGTGACTGCATCATGTCATTTGTTGAATTAACCCATCAACTAATTTTCCTATCAGTGGATGACTCACTAGGATGCTGATAGAGTTGATGATGGATTTGATTAGTTACTAGGTTGTTATATCCTAGGCTAACCACAGTGAATTGTGGTAGAGAGATCTTGTACAGTCTCTAGCTGGATAGTTAGGTGCCATAGGGGTACTTAGGTATTGTTTTGTGGTGGAGCATTGCTCCCACATATCACGGATTGCTGGTAGTGGAGCATTGCTCCTATATTTATTGCAGATACATATTTCAGATTATTTGTGGTGGAGTGTTGCTCCCACATATTGAGGATTTCCTGTGGTAGAGTGTTGCTCCCACATATGTGGTGTTTCATGTGATGGAGCGTTGCTCTCACCCTGAAGGATTTATTCTTTGGTGATTTATGTTATTGATGATCAGATTTTTCGATTTATTATCGGAGATCTTATGGATAGGAATGTCTGTGATACGGACATTATGTGTCTTGGTTTTTGCCATATAGGCTTACAGTGCCTTAGATGTTTTCAGGGACTCGATGATCCTGGTATGTCGAGGATGTTTGGATAGGTTTCCATTATCTTTGAGGATGATGTTGTGATCTATTACGGATCCGAGGTGAGTCACGTACACTACCTTTGCATAAATCTAGAGATGATTCGACGAGAACATCTTTATGAGATTATCAGTAGTGCTGGTTTGGATTGTCTTTTGTTATGATGTTTGGGACACACGGTCACCAGTAGGAGTGTACCGTGGTTCCACAGGAGATAGAGGTTGTTACCGTTTGGAGCAGCCGAAATCAGTGTAGGAGATCCACAGTCTTTTGTGACTCGCAGGATATTACAGACCTTTCGTCGAGGGTTTCTTCCGCATAGCTATGCTACTTTCACGCGTGACCATGAAAGGCGTGAAGTTTACTTGGACTGAGGATTGCAAGACCAACTTCTAGGAGCTGAAGCGGAGACTAGTGTCGGCTTTGATTTTTGATTTTTTTTTTCCTTCGGAAGAGGACGAATTTGTCCTCTACACCGACGCGTCTCTACAGGGTATGGGTGCTGTTCTTATGTAGCACGGTAGAGTATTCTTATATGCTTATCGATAGTTGATGGGGCATAAGAAGAAATACCCAGTTCATGATCTGAAGTTGGCCGCTATTATTTTTGCCCTAAGGATTTGGCGGCATTACCTGTATGATATTACATTGAGATTCTCACTGACCATCGGAGTCTCAAATATCTGTTCACTCAGAAGGAACTTAATCTTCGACCGAGGAGATAGATGAAGTTCCTGAAGGATTATGATTGTACCATTAGCTATCACCTGGGAAAAGCTAATGTGGTTGCCGATGCACTTAGCTAGAAGTCCAGAGGGACTTTAGCTTGCCACCGAGTTGTGGTCACAGACTTGATTCAGGGTTTCTCCGAGTTAGACCTTGAGGAGCAGGGATTTACAGAGCAGGGTATTCTGGTTACCATGGTTGCTCAGTCGTCGATCAGGACGAGGATCCGAGAGGCTCAGGCTGGTGATCAGCATTGTCAGTTCATTGGCAGTCAGATAGCTTCCGGGCAGCAGACCGAGTTCACACGAGACGAGGAGGGTGTTATATACTTTGAGGCGTTGTATGGTAGACCTTGTCGGACACCCGTCCTCTGGGATGAGGTTGGAGAGGCTCAGTTGTTGGGACCTCATAGAGTTCAGCAGGATGCAGAGTTGGTCCGTACTATCAGACGGAGGATGTCAGAGGCGCAGGATCGCCAGAAGAGTTATGCTGATCGGAGACGCAGACCACTAGAGTTCTCTGTTGGCGACCATGTATTTCTACGAGTTTCACCCACGAAAGGGGTGAAAAGATTTGGCCTCAGAGGTAAGCTAGATCCGCGGTACATTGGCCCTTTCCAGATCTTGGAGAGGATCGGAGCGGTAGCTTACCAACTGGCACTACCACCGTCCCTGTCAGGCGTCCACGATGTATTTCACGTATCTATGCTGAGGAGATACGTACCTGACCCGACGCATGTACTGGCTGATATTCCAGTTCCAGTACAGCCTGACATTACTTATGAGGAGATTCCGGTACGGATTCTCGACCGGAAAGAGCGTCAGTTGCGGAACAAGACTATCCGGCTGGTTAAAGTCGGATGGCAGCATCATTCGGACGAGGAGGCTACTTGGGAGCTCGAGGATACTATCCGAGCTCGATATCCCCATCTTTTCACTTGAGCTATGTGATTTAATTTACCGTTCAGCATTTATACTTTATACCTGTTATTAGTACTTGCTGATGGTAGATACTGAAATTTGGGGACCAAATTTTTATTAGTGGGGGAGAATGTAAAACACCGGAGAAATAGGGAATATTAATAAGGGATTTTTCCGGAATTTTTAGAAATTTTTCGAGAATTTTTCGGAGCTCGTATGGATAAATTCACGGGGATAAAAACGGGGTCCGGGAAAAGCCTGTTTAGGCTACCGTGTTTTAATGAGGAAAAGATTTATTTTCTTTTCCTTTTTCTTTTCTTTTTTTTCTTTTTCTCTTATTCTTTCCCCGCGAGCCCTAATTTCCTCCCCCTGATCCCGAGCAGTTTCCCCTCTTCTTTATCCTCGCCGAATCTGTCTCCTTCCTCGCGACGCCCATCTCCACTGCCACAGCCGACGCCGCCCGGAGAAGTGTTGACGGTCACCTCCTCTCTGTGCCGAGCCCTAGTGCTGACCGCACACCACCGACCACCTGTCCTCAGCAAAGGAGCGCCGACCACCAGGTCCGTCACCAGTCGCGGCTGTGCCCTAGGCTTCTCTTCTAGTGCCGCCACCACAACGACACCGTCTCGGTGCCCTAGCCGCCGGCGATGCACGGAGCCAGCGCCGCCGTGCGCCAACTTTTCCTCAGCCGAGACTTTCTTCTCTTATGCCCTAGCGCCGGGCCGCACCGCCGTCGCCACTGCCGCCGGCGACGCACGGAGCAGCGCCGGTCATCTTCCTCTGTGCTCGTGCCTAGCTAGTCACCGGCGCCCGTCACCCCTTGCTGTGGAGATTTCAGCGCCGCCGCAGTTACCACTCTACCCTAGTTCCGTCGAAGCCCTTCAAGCCGTGTCTGAGACCTCTCTATCAGGTCATCCTTCTTCGTCATCAGGTGCCGGCAGGAAGAAAGCTACCGACACAAGTTTAGGGTAAACATTGATTTAATCTTATTTAGTTGAGGAATTTATTGTGGATTTAGGCATTTAACTATGTTAGGTGTCTGATTTTAGAAATGTTGATTTGTTGGGCAGCAACTTGACCTAATGTCACCACCCACCATTTGATTGGATCTGCTGCCATCGTTGAAAAGAGGAAAATTACGTAAGTGCTCAGGTTGGTTTGGGAATTAGGGTTGTGGTTTGATTTTATGTGGCTGATCACAGATCTTGATTCTTGCTTGGACAGTCGGTGGAGTTTCCTGCTTGAGCAGCAACCTTTGTCTCCAACAGAATCTTTGGTCCAGCAACCCTAATGTAAGGGTTTGGAGTGTGGTTGAGTTGGCACGTTCTTGATACATGTTGTTATAGGTACAAATTGTTACATAAATGTAATTTATTATGGGTGATTTTAGGTACGTTTTGATATATGATAACTTATAGTTCATACTTTGAACTTGATATTGGTTAGGTATGATTATTTTGGTTGTGGGTGAATTATACTAGATGGTTAGGTTGATTAGGGTTTACCCTAATTTAGGCTTGAGGATTTTATTTAGCCATTTCTTTGGATTTTAGCTAAATAAAATTTCACATTGATTGATACAGGACTTTGACGCGAGACGAGTATCTCAATGTCGGATTTGGACATTTCTATTGGAGGCGGGTACTTTTGACTTTTGTCATTTGATATACATAGTAGTGAATTTAACAAGTTGCATTAATTATGTCCTTTATTTGTTTCGGTTAGTCACTACCCAATATCTGATACATGATTGATTGATTGCTTGATTTGCATCCCATGTATACTTTATTTGTTTATACATGCTTATAGGGGGTAGTGATATACCATGCTTCACCTTGTTCAGGACATAGGTTTTATAACTTCTGTGCACCATTGATTTGATTTGATTCGTTGACCTATGATGCACTTTTATATATATATGGACTAGGTCAGGATATTCTGTGGATAGTGCCATGCACCATTTGCATGATTGCATGCTGTGCGATAGTCTGCTCCATTATTGTTGAGCACATCGCTAGTTACATGGATCTGCACACACCACCACTCATGGGTTAGTGGTCGATTCAGGCAGAGTGTGTTGCAGCAGGGACTCTGTTAGGCACCGTTGGTCCACTCATGGGTAGTGTGACACAACGTGTTATCCGGCAGGGATTCCTCCCCGTCATCGTGTACCGGGAGTTGAGAGCATTGCGCTCCCCCATTTATGATTTGGGGTAGGAGGATAGGTGTACTCTGACAGCATCCCGTCCACTCGGTCACTCATCAGGAGTAGTGACGACAGAGTGCACGGTTGTCACAGCCCTACCCACTCGGCCTCACTATTATGTGAGATGATCGACTGGCGTCAGGGGTGACCAGGACGCATCATTGACATCATATGCATGATGCATTTATTGCTTGTGTTTGTGTTTGCTGCATTTATATGCTGCATATTGTTTGGATACCTATGTTTGACATGCATACAGGATTTCCTTATCCCTCGGACTGTTTGACCTTATACTCAGGACCTGGTTAGTACAGTATTCTTCTGTTTACTTCAGATGCATTTTTTTTATCTTTCTTATCAGGAGACTGTACGCATGATTAGTGCTAGGTGTTGTTTCCCTACTTTGTATATCAGTTATACCTGCTGAGTGTTGGACTCACCCCGCCTCCATTGTTGTTATTTTTCAGGTTGATACTGTCAGGAGAGAGTTCCAGTCGTTAGTCCCCTGCAGACCCCAAGCTGTATTTGTCTTTTGGTTTCTTATTTAGACTGTGTTGGACTTATTCTATTTGAGGATTTGGATATGGTATAGACATTGTATGGATTTTGTGATGTCAATGGATTTTTGGTATGATTTGGATTTATCCTACTACATGCCTGCCTGGTCGGCAGAAGAGGTGAGTTCATCGGATTTGAGTTTTACGAGTGTAGTTGAGTAGGGTTGTTTTCGAGTCTTGGTATATTGATGTAGTTGTTAATTATTAAACTGCGTGGTTGTGTCAGCCAGAGGCTGAATATGATAATACTGCGTGGTGAATGTTTATTTATTTACATGTTATTATTCCAGCCGCATGTGGCTGAGGTATTGAGGATGTAGAAAAGTTTCAGATTGTCCGCCGTACAGGGGAGATGCTGTCGAAATTTTCTCGGACAGGGACTCCTCCGGGGCGTGACAATAACTTAACGTGATATTTTACCATATTACCCTTGATTTAATAATGATAATATTATATTATTAATAGTGGACGAGGAGATGGTCGAGGCGGGTGAAGGCGCCTCCGGGGAGGCGACCGCTGTATATCATGCTCAAAACCCTCCTTAGCCGCAGTCCCAAGTTTCTTCTTGTCAAGCCTTTTTACGGTGACGGCTAATCTACCGTCGAGCACAACCTTGTATGTCGATCCAAGGCTCCCTCTCCTCAGCATTTCCGCCGAAGCTCTCATCAACTGCTCCAGATTACAGAACGGTTCTTCTGCGCAGAAAACCAAAGACCCATTTTTTCCCATTCTCTTCACCCTCTCTTCCGATATTGCCAGTGCCAGCTCGGCCGCAGGGTCCACGGCGCCAATGCCAGTGCTCTCAATATCCTCATCGGTGTAACTCTTCGCATTGATTTCCCATATGTCGGCGACGCCGTTGGTCACTGTGTTTTTCTCCGTCATCTCTGTTCCCTGTTGCTGTCCCGGTATCTTCTTCCTTCTAATGACCAACGAAGCAGAAAAGACAAAAATTAGCACAATCGCACCTATCAAGAAACCAATAGCCACCAGCGTCGTCTTGTGCAAGCCTCATGACGGTGAAGCCGAGCGAGGGAGCCCCGTTCCTCCGTCCGAAGCGGCCGTAGAGGCGGGGGAAGGGGCGGCGCCGATCGACGGGCTGACTCCACGAGGAAAGAAGCTATTCGAAGTGCATTCCTTTCGCACAAGCCCGCCGCAGAGCCCGGGATTGCCGGCGAAGACCGAAGGGTCGAAGGAGGCGAGCACGTCGGTGGCGGGGACCGCGCCGGAGAGGTCGTTGCCGGAGACATTAAAGCTCTTGAGCGACGACTGATTGAATGCGAGGATCGATCCGTTGAAAAAGTTCTCCTCGAGGAGAAGGGCGTGAAGGTCGTCCATCTCGGCGAGAGCCAGGGGAAGCGGTCCGGCGAGGCGATTGTGCGACAGGTCCCTTCGGATATCTCGACTTGGGTGGACAACATTCTCTCCGAGCTTAACATGCGCACCTCCTCCCCCACTCTCGCCGCCGCCGCGTTTCGACGATTCCTCTTCCCTCGACCGGCGGAATCGCTTCCTCGAGCTTCCCCTTGTCACGCGGCGTGCATCGGCGGAAGTTTATGAGCCGATGCCAGTCCCTGCTCCCCCCGCCGAGCGTGCAACAGGGTGATTCGCCTTTTGCTCTGATTCCTAATTGGATGTCGCGCCAACGCCGAGGGATTCGAAAAGGATCAAGTTCTGCAGCTCACCTCCCTCATCGTCGTCCTCGACGACGGATGCGGCGACCTCGGTTGCGTCCCCTCTGCCGGTGGTAGTAGTCGACATGCAGGAGGCTGGGATCTGCCTCGTCCACGCATTGTTAGCCTGCGCGGAGGTGGTGCAGCAGGAAAACCGGAGAGGATGTTGTAAACGGTAGATTGAAATTTGATAGATCTCTAGGGTTATTTTTGTCTCAAACGGTAAATAATGAAGGGTAATTTTGTCTTAAAATTTTTGTTAACCCCGGAATCAAAGAAAACCCCTCTTTTCTTAGGTTTTGTGATTCCGGGCTATATGCCCAAATTGCTGATGTGTCAGTCATGCATCATGACTTAGGAATCATCAATTACTTAAACCAAACAAGGTTATTCTTGATAACCTTGGATGGATAATCAAGGTTATCAAGGATAACCCCGAACCAAACGCGCCCTAAGTGTACTTAGGCAAAAGTTCTAGCTGCGGTTAGGCAAGTGGAAAACCCTAGGGGGTCGTAACCCTAGGTGGAAAGTCTTGACGAGTCGAGGGCTTCGGACAAAAGTCCTAAAATTAGGGACTCTAGGTGGAAAGTCCTGGTGCCGCGAACCAGGTGGAAAACTGGACGGGTCGTGGAGTGGACGTCTAACATAAAATCTTGGAGCCTCGGGCACTCAGCAAAAGTCCAATCGATTTGGAGGGCTGGTCTAGCAACAGGTAAATTCTCTTGAGTGGAGTAGGTGAGGACGCGTTCCCCAGTGAAGGAACAGTAGGCGTCGGTTTGACCTAAGGTTTCCGGATGAGAAATTCGAAGTCAGAACCGGACAGTTTGGAGACTATCAAATACTTTATTTATCATGTCTATTTTGTGCTAAATTTGTTTTGGAGGGTTTGGTAGTTTCTGGGACTAACGTATTTTGCATGAAATGAATTGGACACATTTGCCTTGGATGAACAGTACTCGAGGTGCCCTCCATGGAGCTTGGAGGTGCCTCGGGTTCACTTGTAGAGACAGCCTCACAGTAAGGCGCAAGGGCGCCTCCATGGAGCTTGGAGGTGCCCTGGACACTGGCGCGAGGGTGCCCTCCATGTAGGTTGGAGGTGCCCTCAGGTGGATAAACAGTGACCAGTTTGGAGCTCATCCACACTACAATTTCAATGGGATTGAGGGTGGCCTCCATGGTGTTGGAGACGCCCTCCACAGGCTACTTAAGCCCAATTAGAGCAGGAGCCAAATAACAACAAAAACTAACAATCCTTTTTCAGTGTGCTGCTCAAAAATCGATTCTACAAAGTTGTAACTCGACACCGACGACCTGAAGTTTCAAACTCTTTATTTTTCATTGTCGGTATAATTTTCATTTTGCTTTATATTGTAAATCAAAATTGTATATTTCCGAGCTTATAGTGAATGCCCAAAGTAAACGCTCAACGAGCGTGAGCCTTGGTGTAGGAGTCGCCATAGGCTCCGAACCAAGTAAAACCCTTGGCGTGTTTGTGTTTTATTATTCCGCTGCGTATTACTCAAAGTTTTCTGAAATGAGCATGAGCGCTATTCAACCCCCCCCCCCCCCTCTAGTGCTTTTCGATTCTACAATTGGTATCAGAGTAGGGTTGTTTCGAATTGGTGAAACCACCAATCAAGCAAATTTTTCATGGTGATTTTTAGTTTTTCGGAGATAATCGGAATCGGTAAAGTTGCCGCCTTCTGATATGTTCTAATCGCAATCAAATTTTTTCTTCGAAGTTGGTGTAACACCACTCGAGTTCACATATTAATTTCTTAATCCCACACTACTAATCCAAGACCAAGTCTTGGAACAAGTTTCTCACTTCTTTTGTGTGCAAGGTTTTCTCCTAAATGGCCCATCAGGAAGGCTATGGCACAGCACGCCCGCCGCTCTTCTTCGGCGAAGATTTTGGCTACTGGAAGGGCCGAATGGAGTCTTACCTCCAAACCCAGTTCGAGATGTGAATGATCATCAAAACTGGAATCATACTCCCACCCAACGGCACGGGAAAACTAGTTTCATGTGAGAATTGGGATGCAAGTATAATAAAGAAGGTCGAAGCCAATGCCAAAGTGACATGCACCCTTCAGTGTGGCCTAACAAAGGAGGAGCTGAACCGAGTTGGCCTGTTCTCAAGCACAAAAGAGCTGTGAGAAAAATTGATCGAGCTGCAGGAGGGCACTTCCGACACAAAGGTAAGCAAGCGTGATTTACTTTTTAATAAACTATATAACATCAAAATGCAGGAAGGTGAGACGGCTAGCCAACTTCACACGCGCATTCAAGACCTCCTCAACGACCTCCACGCAATCGGACAGAAGGTGGAGAATCGGGATGTAATAAGGTACACATTCAACACTTTTCCGAGGAATACATTGTGGGCATCAATAGTAGATGCCTATAAGGTATCAAAGAATTTGTCTTTAATTAAACTAGATGAGTTGTTTTCTGAATTTGAATTGCATGAACAGACTAATGCACGTCCAGTCGAGAAAGGTATTACATTGATTGCAGGTACAAGCAAGGCAAAGGAGGCTAGAAAGAAGCATCAGAACCCGAGTCCGAAGAAGAACCGGACTCAGACGATGATGACGATGAAATAGCAGCCAAACTCATCAACCTAGTACACAGAACTCTATAAAAAGAAAAAGGTAATTCAATCTAAGAAAGTACAAACAAGTCCAAAAGTGAAGTTCGAAGTAACCTTCTATGGCTGCAATCAAAAGGGACATGTCAAAGCCAACTGTCCAAACTTTAAAGAAAGAAAAGAAGCAGAGGAAGAAGAAAGCACTGCAAGCAACTTGGGATGAGTCCTCGTCAAAAGATTCCGACGAAGAGCTCAGGCAGATGAGCTTCCTTGCGCTGACAGCCCTGGAACAAATCGATGAATCAGAGACTGAGAGAGAATTAGAAACAGAGTCTGAGAGAAGCCATGGATCCGTATCCGTTTTCAAAAGACCTAAATCCACTGTAAGTATTTCTCAAGTAAATAAACTTTATAATTTAGTCAATTACTTTATGCGTAAATTAGCTAAATTCAATGTCCGGGTTAAATCACTTTAAAAGGAGGTAACAACCCTTAAAGAAGTGACTAACCTTAGCTCGTTGGCTGACCTCATTCAGATTGAAACCTCAACTCAAGTCAAAAATTTGAGGAAGAGAATTCTAGCCTGAAAAATCAAGTTAAGGAACTAAAGGATATGTTGGAACGGTTCACCTAGGGCTCCAAGAATCTTGATCCGATTCTTGAAAAATAGCGAGCCGTTTACAACTGATTCGGACTTGGATTTAAGGCTAAAAGGAAATATAAGTCTTATTTATCCCTTATAAATCGAACGAATAGAAAAAAAGTCCAAGCATGGGTCCCCAAGTCAAACTTGGTTAATCAAGTTGGACTTGGACAATATTAGGTCCCCAAGGATCAAGTCCACTACCTTGATAGACCTTATCGAGGCTATAATCCAAGGAGCCAATAAAAAGACTATTTTTATTAATAAATAGATTTGTTTGTTGATTGTCTTTACTACTTTTATTATACATGCTTAGATTAGGCTAAATAAGGACCTAGGCGTGATTTACACTTGATTAGTTAGACCTAGGGGTTTTAAAAGGAAAATTAAATATCCAATTTCTTTGAAAGGCTTTGTCTAGAAGTGGTGGATGATCTCATATCCAAGAAGGCCTAGTGTCTCACCACAACATGGAAGTCAATCTTTGAAATGAATATTTAATTGACTAATTGGAAAACTTGAGTCTAATTCAAATATAAATTAATCCTTAGATGATAACCTAAATCAAAGATTAAATTAACTATCTCACAAAAACCTATAAAGTTTCTGATTGATAATTTAGAAAAGGGTGAGATGGACTTAGGTAAAATTTAGATCACTCAATTAATCTAATCTAATTGATAAAACTAATTAAATTAATCTCAATTAATTAACCTAATCAATTAATAAATCTAATTAATCTAATTAATAAAATTGATTAAATTAATCTCAATTAATTAACCTAATCAATTAATAAATATAATTAATCTAATTAATCTAATTAATAGAACTGATTAAATTAATCTCAATTAATTAACTTAATCAATTAATAAATCTAATTAATCTCAATTAATTAACCTAATCAATTAATTTAATCAATTTAACCTAATTAATTAATTAAATTTAATTTACCTAATTACTTTAATTTAATCTAATAAATTAATTTAATTTAATTTAATTTAACCTAATTAATTTAATTTAACATAATTAATTATTTTAATTTAATTTAACCAAATCAATCAATTAATTAAATCTTAATTAATTAATACTACTTATCTCTAAATTAACCTAATCCAAATTAGAACTTTAAAAAAAATATTCAGAAGGGCCATCGAAGGGTGCCTCCTGAAGGCACCTCCAGCACCGAAAGGAGGCGCCCTCGGGAGCAGCGGGAAAAACTCCCACCGAAACTAAGGAGGGTGCCTCCCAACAGGTCAGAGGCACCTCCCATAAACATTGAGGGTGCCCTCAATGAGATTAAAGGCGCGTTGATTTTTCCAACAAACAGAACTTTCTTTGTTCACATTTTTTTCACTACTCAATTCACATCGAGGCGCCCTCTGCAACCCGATTTTCTCCCCTTCAACACAAAATGCCTCCTAGGTATACCCTATTGCATTATATTACACCAATATATATATTTTTTGTGCATTTTTGTTACATTTTTGTGTATATAAATCTAGGAAAAGATGAAACATAGGTCCTCCTAATAATAACACCCCATCCACGGATCCTAGGTTTCCTACTGAGCGACATATGCTAGAGTTCATTAGGCATACATTTACTCCATTAAATATAGATATTTGAGTAGATATTTTTTTCTAGATACTGCGCTCCTATTGTCCAAATGATTGAGCACTACTAGCTAGATATACCGGTTTACTGCAGCCATGCAGTTAATCATGACATGTGTGCTCAGTTTTATAATAACCTAGATAGAGTAAATGATTTGACTTACTCCACCAGAGTTGGTGGAAAGGACTTTTAGTTTTCTTCAACCCTCTTACGTACAAGCCTAGGACTTAGGCCATCCACTTGTTCATTTTTGTATTACCCTAGTAGAGACCTCGCATTTGGTGAGCCCTATTCCCATATTACATTAGATACTATCTATATGTATCTTTTTGAGGAGAAGAGACCACCTATGACGACTGACTTCATGTCACTCTCTCTTAGGATCTAGAATTATATTATGTATCGGGTCCTAACAACCTGCATTTTGCTGATCGCATCTCGGAACATTCTGACGATGCACCCTTCTGACTCTTTCTTTTTGTATGCTCTTTGTCATCATTTAGATATAGATATAGCATTGCATATATTTCATAACATCATTTGTGCATCCGGTCTCGTCACTAGACTTGAGGTCCACATGCTCTACTGTCATATTTGGACATATATCTTTTCGACCTCAGAGATAGACACAACCCAGGGGAGGGTTACTTCCCTTACTCTATATGGCGAGATTGGTCAGCATTAGTTCTCTCTAGTGCATATAGACATTACTGCTCAGGGGATCCTAACCTGAAGAGGTGGACCTCAGCCAGCTGATCCAGATGAGGATGAGTTTATTGCTCCAGCCGAGGGCGCTGCTCTAGCCGAGGGATTCTTTCCAACCGGAGATGAGTTTTATTACCCAGCCGAGGAAGAGTAGTGGTTAGAGTTTACGAATGCACAAATTTTTGAGCATCCTTCTTCACCGGCACAGCCCTCGACCTCAGCCCAACCCTCGACTTCACGGTCCGTTAAGGATCGACTCACTCATCTCGAGGAGTCTTCCGCACAGATACAGCGGACAGTCACAGATGGTTTTAGTGCACTGCGGGGGGAGATGACTGCTCTCAGGGATGACCTGACTACCAGACTTAAGCAGATCTTTCAAACACTGTGCGCCCCTGAGCGATCACCACCACCACCTATTGACGATAATTAGAGTTGATCATACTATGCATTGTATATGATTGATATGTTATAGATAGTTTGTTTGATGTTTACATTTGATCGACTAGGATTCCTTTTCAAATATGCCTTCACTTATAATTCGTCTTTTTATTTTTTGTTATATTCTTTTACTCAGTTTAAAAATCTAGGAAAAATATATTTCAAAATTTGGACTTAGCCTAGGTATTTACCTCCTAAAAAGCATGTACCCCTAGGTTTTAGCCAGAGCATCTCACAAGCACACTAGGATTACCTTGATTGTGTATGAAAGACACTTAGAATAGTGTGAGATGCATAGGGTACTACTTGGACTTTAGAATGCTTATGTCTGTGCATCAATATAAGTCTGAGCATTAAATACCAAATTCATATTAATCAAATTAAGTTGTCCATGCTTAGTTAAACTAACTGGAATACTTACTTAATTTGACTATCAAGTGAAAGCTACTACCTCATGGTAAACCACTAGTAACTAAAAGTTAGACATTTGTTTGAAAGTAGATATTTTGTTACTCATGCTTGGACTCTAGGACTTTAACTTTTTTTACAAAAATTGACTGGCATTAATCAAGGGGGAGTAAAAGAAAGATTTTTAAATTAAGCCAAATTCATGTTTTTTTTTCAAACAGAAGTTTTTTGTTAGACTTTACTTAAAATTATTTTTAAAACTTGGTTATTTTAAATCTTGGTGTTAAAATGAAATTATTTTTCGTGTTTAAAATAAATTATTATTAAACTTAGTGTTTATTAAAAATTAAAATTAGTTTTTTAGCTTATTGTTGAATTAATATCATTTTTTGAAGTAAAATTATTTTTTAAGCTTAGTGTTTATCAAAAGTTTTTTTAAATACTTAACTAAGCTAATGCTTTTATCAGAATTTTTATTTAAGATGAGTACTTTTAAGGCTAAGTGTTTAATCAACTTCTTTTAAAGCTTGCACTTACCTATGTTTAAAATCCTTTAAAGCTAAGTTATTTTCAATATTTAATTAAAATCTTTTTCAAATTTTTACTTCTTCCTACAAAACTATATTTAAGTAAGAGCTACCTTCGGGGGAGTTAAATATTTTCTATCTTTCCATTGTTTTCTCCTTTTTAGGTAATATTTTTAATATATGGCAAAGGGGGAGAGGAGAGTGAAAGTTAAGTAAATAAGTGATTAAGGGGGAGATACAAACAAGTTGCAACTAAATGTTTATAATGTTTTTTGCACCTACATGTTTTTTCACTTGATTGAACTTGAATCTTGATTTTATGCTTGTATGCATTTATACTACTTTCATATTTACTTAAATTTTACTTAGCTTTGAATTTTATTGTCATAATCAAAAAGGGAGAAATTGTTGGTGCGGGAAGCATTCGACGATCGAACCTGAGTTTTGATAATGGCAAAGAGTTCAAAGTTAAGGTAATTTGTTGTCTAACATGTTTGAATGAGTTTGTAGGAAAGTCCTATGTGTACTTAGGCAAAAGTCTTAGCTGCGGTTAGGTAAGTGAAAAACCCTAGAGGGTGGTAATCCTAGGCTGAAAGTGAAGGATCGAAAGCGCTAGGGGGGGGTGAATAGCGCTCGTGGATATTTTAGCGATTTAAAACTAAGAGTAGAAACACAGCGGAAAGTAAATGAAAACACACAGAGACGCAAGTGGTTTACTTCGTTCGGAGTCTATCTCGACTCCTACTCGAAGGCCCGCGGTCCTTGACCGCTTTCAGTGGGCAACAACTATATGTCGGAAAGATGATTACAAGTTGGAGTACAATTAAGTGCAATAAAGGATATACCAACGAAAAGAGAACAGAGAACTTTGGAGTGATTCATTGGAGTAGCAGAGCGTTGTTGAGGCATTAGCAGCAGCACACGGAAGAGACTGTAATAGACTTTAGTGCTCCTATTTTGAAGGTAACAGACTGTATTAGATAGTTTATATTCGTTTAACATGGTCCTAGCAGCTTCTTGTAGGGTTCTATTTTTTACGTTCTACTAAGCCATTTTGTTGAGGGGTCCTAGGACAGGAGTATTCATGTTTGTACCCATTTACTTCACAGAATTCAGTAAAGTTGTGATTCTCAAATTCTCCCCCATGGTCGCTTCTGATTCTTTTTATTTGAGTGTCTTTTTCCTTTTCTATTAGTTTACAAAAGTTACAAAAGACTTCAAAGGTTTCAACTTTTGTCTTTAGAAATTTTACCCAGGTGAACCTAGAGTAGTCATCGATTATAACTAAGCAATACTGGTTCTTGCTTAGTGACTTGGCTCCATGTGAATCAAATAGGTCTAGGTGAAGGAGCTCAAGTAGACAAGTAGTTCTAACTAAATTGGTTGACTTGTGGGTTGACTTGGTTTGTTTTCCTTGTTGACATGCATTACAGATTGAGTTTTCAATAACTTTTAATTTGGGCAACCCTCTAACTAGTCCATTTTGACTCATTTTTGAAATGAGTCTAGTGTGAGTGTGACCTAATCTTCTGTGCCACAACTCAGTTTCCTCTTGTTGTGTTAGAAAACACTTTATTGAGGAGGTTGGTAGTGTTGGGTTTTTCGGGCCGCGAAAACCACTTTTCGCGTCGCGGAAACCCCGAATCACCCAAAGCCGTAGATCCGTGCAAGGAAAAAATTTCGAAAACACAAGTACGAGTTATAAACTACGATCTACAGTAGATCTACAAAGGAAAAACCATTTTTACCTTCGAAGCGTGCCCTCGCAAATCCCGCTCGTCCAACGGTACGCCGGATCTCGAGAGTGTCAACGTAGACACTCCTCTAATGATATCCACACGAACAAGGAGTGTCTCTCACACTCAAAGGATGGAGAAGAGAGTCCCAAGTGTGCTAGCACTTTCTAGAACTCTCGAATGGGATTGGAAAGGAAGAAAAGAAGAAGGTATAAAAGAAATCTTATACACTCACTAGTAGTATCCTTCCTTTGTGACCTTCACTCTTCCTTTGCTCTTGGATTCACTCAACCACCTTCTCCTCACCATCAAAGTCACGGCAACTCCAAGCCAAGAGAGGGGAGAAGCAAGGAGGAAGAAGATAGAATGAATGCACACATCACTTCCCAAAATCAAAACTCCTCTCCACATTAGTGTGGCCGGCCACACAATGTAACCCCCTTCATTAATGTGGCCGGCCACATTAAAACCCAAGGGGAGAGTGTAACCCCCATGAGGTGGCATACCTCATGATGTGGAGGTGATGTGGCAAGGATGAGTCATCCTTATAATGTGGCAATACATCAAGTCAAACATGATGTTTCAATTTCTACTTGGTCAAGTCAAACTTGACCAATTGTCTTCCTTGTTGAGTTAAATACAACCTTTGACTCAAGTCAATTTTAATTTAATGAATCTCAATTCATTAATATAAATTGACTCAATGAATCAAATCTAAATTAGAATCATTCAACAATTGAATCTAATTGAGTCTAACTCAATAAGTCTAATTTGAATCCAATTGGTTCATCATATGAACCCAATCCAATTGGTTCATCATATGAACCCAATCTCCATCCACTTGTTCTTTGTGTGTGACCCAATAGGTTCTTGTAACGTTGGCAATGTTTCTAAACTCCTTTAGAAACATAAGCAATGAGCGGCATCTAGCAATACATCATTGCTACCCAAGTTACAAGAAATGTTGAGATCCAACATCACCTTGTGACTATTAATTGTGACTCCTCACAATATATGACAAGCGTCCTTCTATCCTAGACATCTAGATTGATCAATATGAGGCATAGACCGTGTCATCCTCTATTCAATCTAAATCTTGAACTCCAAGTAGACTCACTCGATCAAATGAGCTCAACATCTAATGTTGACTCATTTGGGCATGGCCATGCACTTCGTGGTCTAACTCTATCAAGAATATTGATGTCGCTCCCGTCATATGGGAGGGATAGATCCCATCTACATCACTCATATCCCTCTGCATAATTTGTTACATACCCAGTAATCGCCTTTATAGTCCACCCTGTTACGGGTGACGTTTGACGAAACCAAAGTACATAACTCCTTATGTAGGGATCCATGGTGACTTCAGGTCAAAGGACTAATAGTCATACTAATAGCCACATGAGAAAGTATATGACACTCATATAACGATCCATGATACTTTCTCATGGCGGGTCATTCAGTATACATTCTCTAATGCATACCCATGTGTCAGCTTGATATCTCTATATCCATGACTTGTGAGATCAAGTCATCGAGCTGACCTACATGCTAGTCTTATTGTATTAACATTGTCCCTGAATGTTAATACTCGACTATGAATGATTCAGAGTAGTGTTCCCTATATCATCTCACTATCGATTCAACCAATCGATTGATATAGGTAAGAACCTTCTACTCAAGGACGTTACTATACTTATTTTATCTGACACTAATACAAATAAGAATAATAACCAAAAAACCAAATGCCTTAATATATATACAAGAATATGATATACATGAGTCCATACAATCATCAAATGATTGGCTCTAGGGCTCTAACTAACAATCTCCCACTAGCACTAGTGCCAATCAGTATAGGCTCTAAGGCCTAATGACCTAGTGTGACCATCATGCTTCCTCTGTGCCAGAGCCTTGGTCAAGGGATCTGCGATGTTAGCCTCTGTAGGTACTCTGCAAATCTTCACATCTCCTCTATCGATGATCTCTCGAATGAGATGGAAGCGCCGTAGTATATGCTTGGTCCGCTGGTGTGAGCGAGGTTCCTTCGCCTGTGCTATAGCTCCATTGTTGTCACAGTAGAGCTCAATAGGGTCAGAGATACTGGGAACCACCCCAAGTTCAGTGATGAACTTACGGATCCAAACAGCCTCCTTTACTGCCTCTGATGCAACAATGTACTCGGCTTCTGTTGTAGAATCAGCTACTGTATCCTGCTTCGAACTCTTCCAGCTGACAGCACCACCATTAATACAAAATACGAACCCCGACTGCGATCTATAATCATCCTGGTCGGTCTGGAAGCTAGCATCACTGTAACCCTTTACAGCTAGCTCATCATTGCCTCCATATATCAAGAAATATTCTTTAGTCCTTCTTAAGTACTTAAGAATATTCTTGACCGCTATCCAGTGACTTTCACCTGGATCTGACTGGTATCTGCTCGTCATGCTCAAAGCATACGAGACATCAGGTCGAGTACATAGCATGGCGTACATGATCGATCCTATGGCTGAGGCATAAGGGATCTGATCCATGCGGTCTCTCTCCTCTCTAGAAGAGGGACCTTGAGTCTTCGAAAGACTCACGCCATGTGACATCGGCAGAAATCCCTTCTTGGGGTTCTGCATGGCAAACCGAAGGAGTACCTTGTCAATATATGTACTCTGACTTAGGCCAAGCAATCTCTTAGATCTATCTCTATAGATCTGTATCCCTAGAATACGAGATGCCTCACCTAAGTCCTTCATTGAAAAGCAACTCCCTAGCCAGGTCTTGACAGACTGAAGCATAGGGATGTCCTTCCCAATGAGTAGTATGTCATCCACATACAATATGAGGAAGACAACTATATCACCTACAACCTTCTTGTAGACACAAGGTTCATCTTCGTTATTGATGAAACCAAACTGTTTGATTGCATCATCGAATCGAAGATTCCAGCTCCGAGAAGCTTGCTTTAGTCCATAAATGGACCTATGCAGCTTGCATACTCTGCTATGTCGTGGATCTACAAAACCCTCAGGTTGTGTCATGTACACATCCTCGAGTAGGTTTCCATTCAGAAACGCGGTTTTGACATCCATCTGCCATATCTCATAGTCATGGTAGGCTGCAATAGCAAGCATGATCCGAATGGACTTAAACATCGCTACTGGAGAAAAGGTATCATCATAGTCAATACCATGAATCTGCTTGAAACCTTTAGCTACCAAGCGACCCTTATAGATAAGTCCATCCATGTCAGTCTTTCTCTTAAAGACCCACTTACACCCAATGGGTTTTACCCCTTCAGGTGGATCAACCAAAGTCCATACTTGGTTGGTGTATATGAAATCCATTTCGGATCTCATGGCTTCTAGCCATTTCTCGGAATCTGGTCTCATCACAGCTTCCTGATAGGTGGTAGGCTCATCCTCTATGAGTACAACGTCATCATGGTCAGACAAGAGAAATGAATATCTCTCAGGCTGACGACGTACCCTATCAGACCTGCGAAGAGGTATGTCTACTTGAACCGGTTGTTGTTCCTCAACTCTTTGTGGAACAACATCATCCACAACACTTTGTGGTTCCAGTTCAATTTCCATCGAGGCATCAGTGTTATTGTTCGCATCTTGAACTTCTTCAAGATCGAATGTGCTCCCACTAGTCTTTCTAGAAACAAAATCCCTTTCTAGAAAGACCCCAGTCTTTGCCACAACTACCTTGTGCTGACTGGGAATGTAGAAGTAATATCCCTTAGTTTCCTTGGGATATCCGATGAAATAGCACTTGTCGGATTTGGGTCCTAATTTGTCTGAGACTTGACGTCTAACGTAAGCCTCACAACCCCAAATCCTCATGAAAGACACCTGGCATCTCTCCCAGTCCATATCCTATATGGTGTCTTTATCACGGCCTTTGATGGAACTCGGTTGAGTATGAAAGCTGCCGTGTCTAGAGCATATCCCCATATATATGTCGGATGATCTGTGTGACTCATCATAAATCGTACCATATCTAATAAGGTACGATTCCTCCTTTCGGACACACCATTCCACTGTGGTGTTCCAGGAGGAGTGAGTTGGGATAGAATCTCACACTCAGCTAAATAGTCACGAAACTCATGGCTTAAGTATTCACCACCTCGATCTGATCGAAGTATTTTAATACTCTTGCCAAGCTGGTTCTGTACTTCATTCTTGAATTCTTTGAACTTTTCAAAGGATTCAGACTTATGTGTCATCAAGTACACATAACCATATCTACTGAAGTCATCAGTAAACGTGATGAAGTACCTATAACCGCCTCTAGCGGCGACATTGAAAGGGCCACATACATCACTATGTATGAGTCCTAACAAATCAGTCTTTCGCTGTGCCCACTAAAGGAGTCTTGGTCATCTTGCCTCGTAGGCATGACTCGCATATCTCATATGATTCTAAATCAAATGAGTCCAGAAAACCATCCTTATGGAGTGGGATAAGCTTGTCATTTATATGACCTAAGCGACAGTGCCAGAGATAGGTGTGGTTCATATCGTTCGATTTGAACCTCTTGGTACTAACGTTATAGATAGAGCTCTCAAGGTCTAGAATATAGAGTCCGTTCATCAGAGGTGCACTACAATAGAACATATCGTTTAAATAGACAGAACAACATTTGCTCTTTATTATAAACGAGAATCCTTTCTTGTTCAAACAAGAAACTGATATAATGTTCTTTGTCAATGCAGGCACATAACAACAATCGTCTAACTCTAGTATAAGCCCAGAGGGCAGAGATAGAAAATAAGTCCCTACAGCAACAGCAGCAACCCGTTCTCCATTGCCTACTCGTAGGTCTATCTCGCCCTTTGTCAATACTCTGCTATTTCTCAGTGCTTGTACATTAGTACAAATGTGCGAAGCACATCCGGTATCTAATACCCACGACGAAGAAATAGAGAGGTTGACTTCTATAACATTTATACCTGAAGTAGAAATCTTATTTCTCTTCTTCGTAAGATCTTCCAGGTATTCTTTGGAGTTTTCTTCCAGTGCCTTGCTTGTCCTTGATATAGGTGACAAAGATGTTCAACCATATCGTAAGCGCTCATCAACTCATGTTGCTTCTGAAGCTCAGAGTTCATGGTTGCGAGCATAAGACAGGACACATCTAATGCGTCATCTTGATGCTTCTTGTAAGCATCTCGGTCTGCTCGCGTGGCAGTGGCAGGAGGAGCCTCCGGAATGGGCTGCTCCAAAACATACAGTTTACGTTCCTGAGTGAGAACTATTCTCAGGTTCCTGTACCAGCCCAGGAAATTTGCTCCGTTGAGCTTGTCCTTCTTAAGGACAGAACGCAGGGAGAAAGAGTTCGTATTCGACGTCATGGTTATCTACAACAGAAAATTTGCAGAAATAAATATCATATTCTTTTAAAATCATTTAATTAGGCCTTTAATTAAATGATGCTCCCACTGAATTCTATAATTCTTGTGGGACAAGATCCACATCATATTAACCCTTGAGTTAGCTTTGGCTAATACGCCTAAGGCTTAGTATGATCGGTAGGTAACGATTACCAATTACATCTCTATGCAACTCTTGTTTATAGAATCAATATCCGCATTTATATTAAAACTCGAGTTAGCTTTGGCTAATACGCCCGAGAGTTAATATAAACGTGATTTTGTCCTACCTTTCCAACTATTGGAAGAATGCCTATAGTTGACTCGATCCAACCGAGTAACTAGGAATACTCAATCTAATTGAGTTTGTATTCACCCATGCGTTGATAGGCGGGACCAAGATTGTCCCTCCGTACCCTACCAAGATAATATGTATTGCTCTGCTTTGGCAGATTCAACAATACATGTGATCGAGATAGTGATAGGTATCACGGCACGGTTAGGCATTAGAGTTGAGTCGATTGAGATCTAATCTAATCGAAAAGGATGCATCTTGTGCACGACTTAGATCTAATCTAATCGCAAGAGTGCATCATGTGCACGACTTAGATCTAATCTAATCGTAAGGCACTAATTAATTAATTACTTATTAAACATGCATCATATACATAAGCAATTAACTAATTAATCTATTTGTGATTTAGTCATGGCCCTACTACGATCTTCTCAAGCCAATGAGAAGACCGATTGGTCAACCTAGGGTCAACAGCTTCTCCAAGCTCCTCCCTTTGACCACCTTGTGTTGCTCGTGCCTGCCTCGGAACTCCGTCTCGTGTGGACCCTTCACCGCTCCAATTTGTACATTACAATTTGAAACTCGAGTTACATTCGAGTCTAAATCTAATTTACAACAAGAATATAAGAGAAGGCACGACGCGCAGGTCGCGAATACAATACAACACTCGCAAACACATAACGGCACGCAGACCGTATTATGAATTACAACACAACCAATCATATTGGGTTTTTGGGCCATGACTATCACAAAATTAATATATAATTCAAAATTATATATTTTTCATAATTTTCTATAATTTTTACAATTTTTACGAGTAAAATTTCTCGGCGGTCCTGTTTAGCGATTTTCTGCGGGGCCAGGGCAGCGCCCCTTCCCGCGATCTAACCATCGCGAGGGTTCCTTTACGATCCAACAGTGCCCAAACTCGCTGTCCCAAAACAATTTGGGTCGAGATATTGCCGTTTCGGAAAAAATCTTCCCGGCAGGATCGTTTTTAGCGATTTTGGGTGCAATCGCGGAGCAAATCCCCTTGCGGGGTTAGGGGCAGTAGCCCTACCCACGATCTAACCATCGTGAGTTGCTCCTTTGCGATCTAATGGCACCCAAGCCCGCTGTCCCAAACGAATTTGGGGTAAAACGAAGCCGTTTTGGAAAAATCTTTCCGGTAGCCGAAGCCTACAAGTGCCGAGACACTTGTGCTTCGCTTCTACAAAAAATTACCCATAAAAACAATAAAATCATAATTTTACAGAAAATTACAGAAACTTTAGTTTTCATAAAACCAAAAAACAAACTCGTACTCGCCTTGCACGTGGCTCTGATACCACTGTTGGGTTTTTCGGGCCGCGAAAACCGCTTTTCGCGTCGCGGAAACCCCGAATCATCCAAAGCCGTAGATCCGTGCAAGGAAAAAATTTCGAAAACACAAGTACGAGTTATAAACTACGATCTACAGTAGATCTACAAAGGAAAAACCATTTTTACCTTCGAAGCGTGCCCTCGCAAATCCCGCTCGTCCAACGGTACGCCGGATCTCGAGAGTGTCAACGTTGACACTCCTCTAATGATATCCACACGAACAAGGAGTGTCTCTCACACTCAAAGGATGGAGAAGAGAGTCCCAAGTGTGCTAGCACTTTCTAGAACTCTCGAATGGGATTGGAAAGGAAGAAAAGAAGAAGATATAAAAGAAATCTTATACACTCACTAGTAGTATCCTTCCTTTGTGACCTTCACTCTTCCTTTGCTCTTGGATTCACTCAACCACCTTCTCCTCACCATCAAAGTCACGGCAACTCCAAGCCAAGAGAGGGGAGAAGCAAGGAGGAAGAAGATAGAATGAATGCACACATCACTTCCCAAAATCAAAACTCCTCTCCACATTAGTGTGGCCGACCACACAATGTAACCCCCTTCATTAATGTGGCCGGCCACATTAAAACCCAAGGGGAGAGTGTAACCCCCATGAGGTGGCATACCTCATGATGTGGAGGTGATGTGGCAAGGATGAGTCATCCTTATAATGTGGCAATACATCAAGTCAAACATGATGTTTCAATTTCTACTTGGTCAAGTCAAACTTGACCAATTGTCTTCCTTGTTGAGTTAAATCCAACCTTTGACTCAAGTCAATTTTAATTTAATGAATCTCAATTCATTAATATAAATTGACTCAATGAATCAAATCTAAATTAGACTCATTCAACAAATGAATCTAATTGAGTCTAACTCAATAAGTCTAATTTGAATCCAATTGGTTCATCATATGAACCCAATCCAATTGGTTCATCATATAAACCCAATCTCCATCCACTTGTTCTTTGTGTGTGACCCAATAGGTTCTTGTAACATTGGCAATGTTTCTAAACTCCTTTAGAAACATAAGCAATGAGCGGCATCTAGCAATACATCATTGCTACCCAAGTTACAAGAAATGTTGAGATCCAACATCACCTTGTGACTATTAATTGTGACTCCTCACAATATAACAAGCGTCCTTCTATCCTAGACATCTAGATTGATCAATATGAGGCATAGACCGTGTCATCCTCTATTCAATCTAAATCTTGAACTCCAAGTAGACTCACTCGATCAAATGAGCTCAACATCTAATGTTGACTCATTTGGGCATGGCCATGCACTTCGTGGTCTAACTCTATCAAGAATATTGATGTCGCTCCCGTCATATGGGAGGGATAGATCCCATCTACATCACTCACATCCCTCTGCATAATTTGTTATATACCCAGTAATCGCCTTTATAGTCCACCCTGTTACGGGTGACGTTTGACGAAACCAAAGTACATAACTCCTTATGTAGGGATCCATGGTGACTTCAGGTCAAAGGACTAATAGTCATACTAATAGCCACATGAGAAAGTATATGACACTCATATAACAATCCATGATACTTTCTCATAGCGGGTCATTCAGTATACATTCTCTAATGCATACCCATGTGTCAGCTTGATATCTCTATATCCATGACTTGTGAGATCAAGTCATCGAGCTGACCTACATGCTAGTCTTATTGTATTAACATTGTCCCTGAATGTTAATATTCGACTAGGAATGATTCAGAGTAGTGTTCCCTATATCATCTCACTATCGATTCAACCAATCGATTGATATAGGTAAGAACCTTCTACTCAAGGACGTTACTATACTTATTTTATTTGGCACTAATACAAATAAGAATAATAACCAAAAAACCAAATGCCTTAATATATATACAAGAATATGATATACATGAGTCCATACAATCATCAAATGATTGGCTCTAGGGCTCTAACTAACAGGTAGATAAATGGTGTAGACATTATCTTTCCTAGTGCCCTTAAGTATGATTTTTGGATTTCCAATATGTTTAACTATACATTCAGACTTAGTAAAATTAACTAAGTAACCAATATCGCATAATTGGCTTATACTTAATAAATTAAAATTGAGATTTTCAACTAATAAAACTTTTTGAATAATAAAATCGGAGTTAAGTTCGATATTACCTTTTCCGATTACCTTAAGTTTACTGTCGTTGCCGAACGCAACCAATCCTAGGTTCTTTAGTTTGAGCTTAGTAAATTTCAATTTATCTCCAGTTACATGTCTGGAGCATCCACTGTCCAGTATCCATTGATCAAATTCCTACACATAAAGTAGTTGAATTGGATTTTTCCTCTTTGATCAAAAGACAGCTTAATTGAGGTAAACTCCCTAATTTTCAATTTTACCCAATCTAGGTTGATTATCCAGTTAATCCTATGGGGGATTGTTAGATGGTTTGAATAATTAAGAATCTTAAAGGTTTTGAGTTAAAAAAAAATTAAGTTAATTGAATTTTGAAAAATATTTTAAGTTAATTTAATTTGAAAAATATTTTAAGTTAATTATTTAAAAAAAATATTTTAAGTTAATTTAATTTGAAAAATCTTTTAAGTTAATTATTTTAAAAAATATTTTAAGTTAATTTAATTTGAAAAATCATTTAAGTTAATTATTTAAAAAAATATTTTAAGTTAATTGAAATTAAGTTTTATTTGAAAATATAATATTAATTACGAATTTGAATTTGAATTAATTATGAATTTAATTTTGAATTTCAATTAATTATAATTATGATTTTAAATTTGAATTTCAATTCCTTGGTCATCTCACCCGATCTGAATTTTCAATCAGGGACTCCTATAATTTTTGTGAGATGAATTGAGGTTCAATTTTAGGATTATGTTTAACTTTGTGTTAGATTCAAGTTTAGCTTTGGGTTCAACAAGTAATCATTCTTTGAATAAACTTCTGGACTATGGTGAGTCACAAGGAACTCATTAAAGTAACCATGCTTTCGAGGTTTTCCAAATAGTCCTACCCATTGAACTTAATACTAAACTTGGTCTAACTAGTTAGGATCCATTTAAGGGTAGCTTCGGTCAGTTCCACTTGGCCAAATGCACCAGGTCGAAGTCATATCTTTCTTCCTAGACATGCGATGCCCAAGCTTCCCTGACGTACTATCGTCCAAAAACTTCACCAGTACCGTGGGTCAAGTTAAACCTAGCTCATTTTATCTAACCTTAATTATCCTGCCGGGTAGTCTACCCTTGTTTACCCATTTCGGGTAGATTAAGTTTGGTTACCCAGTCGGGTAGTTTAGTTGCAGGTGCAGCTATTCTGGATCCTCCTTCTAAATTTAGAATGTTAAATTTTAATTTCAAAATTTTAATTGAATTTTGAATTTAATTTCAAATTTTGATTGGATTTTGAATCTTGAATTTAATTTCGAATTTTTTAATTGAATTTTGAGTTTAATTTCGAATTTTGATTGAATTTTTAATTTTGAATTTAATTTTGAATTTTTAATTGAATTTTGAATTTTAATTTAATTTTGAATTTTTAATTGAATTTTTAATTTAATTTTAATTTTGTTTTATTTTTAATCGTTTTTCTTCTAGCTCCCCCTGGATCATAGCCTCGATATGGTCTATCGAGGTAATGCATTTGATCCTTAGGAACCCAATATTGTCCGAGTCCAATTTGATTGATCAGGTTGGACTTGGCAACCCATGCTTGGACCGTTTTTCTATTTGTTCTTTGTATGAGAGATAAATATGACTTATACTTCTTTTTCGATATGTATCCTAGTCCAGTTCGATTATAGATTGCCCTTTGTGTTCCAAGAATCAAGTCAAGATTCTTGGATCCCAAGGAAAATCGTTCTAAGGTTGTCTTCAAATCCTTGACTTGACTTTTCATATTGGAATTCTCTTCCTCAAGTTTTTGAACTTGAGTTGAGGTTCCAGCCTGAACTGGATTAGTCAAAGATTCGTTATTAGTCGTTTCTTTAAGGAGTGTTACCTCCTTCAGAAGCGACTTGATTCGAATTTTGGACTTAGCTACTATATGCATTAAATAATTAATCAAGCCATATAAACGATTTTTACTTACAGAGGGGTTTGGCCCTTCGGAAACGGATGCGGATCCGTGGCTTCTCTCGGACTCGGCTTCTGATTCATCCTCGCTTCCAGATTCGTTGGTGTAGTCCCGGGCTGTCAACGCGAGAAAATTCGTCTGCTCAAGTTCTTCGTTGTCGGATTCCTCGGAAGAAGACTCGTCCCATGTTGCTTTCAAGGCCTTCTTCCTTTTTGGTTTCTTTGGATCCTTTTGGTTCGGGTAGTTTGCCTTGATGTGCCCCTTCTGATTGCACCCGTAGCAGGTCACTTCGAATTTGACCTTTGAGCTTGGTTGGGCTTCTTTGGACTGGATGGCCTTTCTGACATCCTTTTTGTTGAAGCCCTTCTTTTTGCAGAGTTTCTTTGTCACGCCCCAGAGGAGTCCCTGTCCGAGAAAATTTCGGCAGCATCTCCCCTGTACGGTGGACAATCTGAAACTTTTCTACAACCTCACATACCTCAGCCACAGGCGGCTGGAATAATAAAAACAATAAAAATACAACCACACATTCCACGCAGTTTATATAACAAGTAAACAGAAAGATAATACCCTGACTCGAAATCAACCCTACTCCACTACACTCGTAAAGCTCAAATCCGATGAACTCACCTCTTCTGCCGTCCAGGCAGGCATGTAGTAGAATAAATCCAAATCCAAATCCATCGACATAATAAAATCCATACAATGTCCATAAGTAAAATAATCCAAAACATAACAAGTTCAAAACAGTCTAGAACAGAAAAGAAACCAAAAGAAAACCAATCATATCCTCGAGGTCTGTAGGGACCAGCAACTGGAACTCTCTCCTGACAGCATCAACCTGAAAATATCAACAATGGAGGCGGGGTGAGTCCAACACTCAGCAGGTACAATTGATATACAAAGTAGGGAAATAACACCTAGCACTAATCATGCGTACAGTCTCCTGATAAGAAAGATAAAAATGCATCTGAAGTAAACAGGAGAGAAACTGTACTAACCAGGACCTGAGTATAAGGTCAAACAGTCCGAGTGGTATAGGAATCCTGTATGCATGTCAAACATAGGTATCCAAACAATATGCAGCATATAAATGCAGCAAACACAAACACAAGCAATAAATGCATCATGCATATGATGCCAATGATGCGTCCTGGTCACCCCTGACGTCAGTCGATCATCTCACACAATAGTGAGGCCGAGTGGGTAGGGCTGTGACAACCGTGCACTCTGTCGTCACTACTCCTGATGAGTGACCGAGTGGACGGGATGCTGTCGGAGTACACCTATCCTCCTACCCCAAGTCATAAATGGGGGAGCGCAATGCTCTCATCTCCCGGTACACAGTGACGGGGAGGAATCCCTGCCGGATAACACGTTGTGTCACACTACCCATGAGCGGACCAACGGTGCCTAACAGAGTCCCTGCTGCAACACACTCTGCCTGAATCGACCACTAACCCATGAGTGGTGGTGTGTGCAGATCCATGTAACTGGCGATGTGCTCAACAATAATGGAGCAGACTATCGCACAGCATGCAATCATGCAAATGGTGCATAGCAATAACCATAAAGAAACATCCTGACCTAATCCATATATATAGAAAAGTGCACCCTAGGTCAACGAATCATATCGAATCAAAGGTACACAGAAGGTATAAAAACATAGGTCCTGAACATGATGAAGCATGGTATATCACTACCCCCTATAAGCATGTATAAACAAATAAAGTATACATGGGATGCAAATCAAGCAATCAATCAATCATGTATCAGATATTGGGTAGTGACTAACCGAAACAAATAAAGGACATAATTAATGCAACTTGTTAAATTCACTACTATGTATATCAAATGACATAAGTCAAAAGTACCCGCCTCCGATAAAATGGTCCAAATCTGACTCCGAGATACTCGTCTCGCGTCAAAGTCCTGTGCCACCAAAATATATATATATATATATATATATATATTTTATTTAGCTAATATTCAAATGAATGGCTAAATAAAATCCTTAAGGTTAAATTAGGATAAAACCCTAACCAACCTACAACAAAATAATAATACCTAACTAATATCAAGTTCGAAACATGAACTATAATTTACCATGTATCAAAACGTACCTAAATCACTTCATAACCAACTCCACAATATTCATTGATCGGATTAGTGCTCAACATGGAAACTAACCTTAGTAACCTCTTTTTTTTTTTTCAATCCTCAACTGAAGCAAGATCGCTGCAATAAATCAACAAGCCCCAAAACTGAATGCCCAACTATTAGGTCACTGCCGGATAGGATCTGCTGTAGAGCAAAGTGATTAACCCTAAGAGATGTTACTGCCAAAACAAACTACGCCAATTTGCACAACATCACTTACAAAAATCTAATATCAACCATGTCTTACCTAAAGCGGTGTCAATGGCTTCCTCTTTGGTATATTGTGCATCTAACCAATAACACCCTACTGTTGGCTCATGATCCGGAAAACCCACTGTTGAATGCTGGAGAGACTCTTGCTCTCGGAGCCGAAACCAAAGTTGAAATGGTTGCTGCGATGGGTGAAGAAAGAACCCATCAGTGGAAATCTAGTGCTCGGCAGAACCTGGTGGCCGGCTGTCATCGCTAGGGCAGAGGCTCTTCTCGACGATCGGAGGGAAGGCTCTAGGGCTGAGGAAGGCCGGCGGCAGCGCTAGGTCGGTGGCAGCGAAGCAAACTCGGTGGCGGCACAACCCAATCTAGGGCACGGCTGGCGCTGCTCCGGTCCAGAGAGGCAGCGGCGTCGGCAAGGCTCGGCTAGGGCACGCGGTGACCAGCGCTTGGGAGAAGAGAAGAAGATAAAGAAAAGATCCAGCAATTTGGGCGGCACCGTGAGTCGATCCCACGACCTCGAGGTCACGGGAACACCACCGGCTGAGGAGGACAACCCGACAACCGTACCCCTGGTCGGCGGCGAAGACGCGACAGTGTGGATCGGTGTCGGCGAGTCATCCGCAAGAGAATAGAGAGAGGAAGAAGAGAGGTCGTGTCGGGGAAGAGAGGAAGAAGAGTCGGGATCGACGGTTTGGGGGAAATAAAAAGAAAAGGAAAAGGTTTTATAAATAAAACATTTCCTTCATTAAACGGGTATCCCAAACAGGCTTAATCCGAACCCGAAATTGATCCCCTCAAAACCCGTCTTACGAGCTCCGAAAAATTCCCAAAAAATTTCTAAAAATTCTGGAAAAATTTCTTATTAATATTCGCCTATTTTTCGGTATTTTACATTCTTTACCAGGTTGACTATTTCGGTTGTAAGCTCGTCGTCATCTTCCGAATCTGGTTCTTCTTCTGACTCTGGTTTGGTTCTGCGCTTTATCTTTGATTTGCGCATTCTCCCTGTTCCTGTAACCAAAGCCAACCCATTCTCGGTCGGGTGTGCATTAGTCTGTTCATGAAGTTCGAATTCTGCAAAAAGTTCATCTAACTTAATGGTAGATAGTGTTGGATTTTTTGGGCCGCGAAAACCGTGTTTTCGCGTTGCGGAAATCCTGAATCACCCTAGCCATTGGATCTCGTGCGAAGAAAAATTTTGAAAACACGAATACAAGTTTCAAACTATGATCTACAGTAGATCTACAAAGGAAAAACATTTATACCTTTGAAGCGTGCCCTCGCAAATCCCGCTCGTCCAACGGTACACCGTATCTCGAAGTTGTTAATGTAGACAACTCTCTAGTGATATCCACACGAACAAGAGGTGTTCTCTAACACTCAAGGATGGAGAAAAGAGTACCCCAAGTGTGCTATCACTTTCTAGGGCTCTCGGGTAGGATTTGGGAAAAGAAAAGATAGATAAGAGAATTCTATGTGACAATCACTCTACCTTTTCTTCATGGAACTCAAACACATTCTCCTTCTTTCTTGCTTGAAAAACTTTCGGTCAAGAGAAGAGGAGAGGGAGAGCTTGAGGAAGAGAGCTTGGAGAGGATGAATCAATTCTCACCTTGAATGAAAATCAATTTTCTTTACTCCCTTAGTGGCCGGCCACACCAATTGTAACCCCCTTCATTAATGTGGCCGGAGGAGAGAATGTAACTTCCATTAGGTGGCATTCTCTTGATGATGTGGCACTTTATGATTGGTCCACATCTTACCAACTCACTAATGATGTGGCAAAAGGGTCAAGTCAAACTTGACTCTTACTCTTCCTCTCAAGTCAAGTCAAACTTAACTTAATCTCTCTAATGGTTGATCTAATCCAACCATTTGATTCAAACCAATTTAATATAATGAATCTAATTCATTTAATTAAATTGATTCAATGAGTCATAATCTAAATTAGACTCATTGAACACATGAATCAAATTGAGTCCAACTCAATTATCCCAATTAGGATTACTCTTAATCCAATTTGATTCATCAAATGAATCTAATTCTTTTGGTTCATCATATGAACCTAATCTCCATCCACTTGTTCTTTGTGTGTGACCCAATAGGTTCTTGTAACGTTGGCAATGCCCCTAAACTCATTTAGAAGCATAAGTAATGAGCGGTATCTAGCAATACATCATTACTACCCAAGTTACAAGAATGTCGAGATCCGACATCACCTTGTGACTACTAATTGTGACTCCTCACAATATATGACAAGTGTCCTTCTATCCTAGACATCTAGATTGGTCAATGTGAGGCATAGACCGTGTCATCCTCTGACCAATCTAAATCTTGAACTCTAAGTAGACTCACTAAATCAAATGAGCTCAATATCCTATATTGACTCATTTGGGCATGGCCATGCACTTCGTGGTCTCACTCTATCAAGAATACTGATGTCTCTCCCGTCATATAGGAGGGATAGATCCCATCTACATCACTCACATCCCTCTGCATAATTCGTTACATACCCAGTAATCGCCTTTATAGTCCACCCAGTTACGGGTGACGTTTGACGAAACTAAAGTACATAACTCCTTATGTAGGGATCCATGGTGACTTCAGGTCTAAGGACTAGTAGTCATACTAATAGTCACATGAGAAAGTATATGACACTCATATAACGATCCATGATACTTTCTCATGGCGGGTCATTCAGTATACATTCTCTAATGCATACCCATGTGTCAACTTGATATCTCTATATCCATGACTTGTGAGATCAAGTCATCGAGTTGACCTACATGCTAGTCTTATTGCATTAACATTGTCCCTGAATGTTAATACTCGACTAGGAATGATTTAGAGTAGTGTTCCCTATATCATCTCACTATCGACTCATTCAATCGATTGATATAGGTAAGAACCTTCTACTCTAGGACGTTATTATACTTAGTTTATTTGGCACCAATACAAGTAAGTATAATAACCAAAAACCAAATGCCTTTATTTATATAGAATATGATACAATAAGTCCAAAATACAATCATCAAATGATTGGCTCTAGGGCTCTAGCTAACAGATAGGTCCTTAGAAACCTTGTAGGCACTACCATGGATGCCCACAAGGTGTTCCTCGGAAAGGCGTTTAAAGAGTACCTTATGATGTCCCGGTTATCTACCTTCTATCCAATTGCATGAAGACCGTTGAGCAGATCTTGAATCCGGGTGTGGAGTTGGGCAGCTCTCTCACCTTCCTGCAGTTTGATATTAAATAATTTATTGAAGATTAGGTCTCTTTTACTTACTTTGGTGTCGGACGTTCCTTCGTGAAGTTCAATGAGCTTCTCCCACAGCTCCTTGGCACTGTTGAAGGGGCCGACGCGGTTAAGTTCTTCTTTTGATAGGTCACACTGGAGGGTGCATGTCGCCTTGGCATTAGCTTCCACCTTCTTAATCAGAGATGCGTCCCAGTCCTCATATGGTAGTGGCTTGCCGGCGGTATCAGTTGGTAGTTGGAGTCCGGTTTTGACGATCATCCAGACTTCAAAATGAGTATGGAGGAGATATGCCTCCATCCGACCCTTCCAGTACCCGAAGTCGTCTCCGGTGAATAGCGGGGGGCGGGTTGTACTGTAGCCTTCTTGAAGGGCCATTTTAGATCAACTATGAAGAAAATAAACAACAAGAAAATTCCAGGACTTGGTCCTGGATTAGTAGTGCGGGAAGTAAAAAAACTAGAACACGAACTCGGGTGGTGTTGCACCAACCTCGAGCAAAAAAAACCGATTCGAGAAAAGAATTAGAATATAGCTATAAAGCTAAATTCTAATTGACTCCGAAAAATCTGAAAATACCACGAAAAAAAAATTATTTTGAATGGTGGTTGCACCGATTCAAAACGACTTTGCTCTGATACCAATTGAAGAATCGAAAGCGCTAGAGGGGGGGGGGGGTGAATAGCGCTCGTGGCTATTTTAGCGATTTAAAACTAAGAGTAGAAACACAGTGGAAAGTAAATGCAAACACACAGAGACGCAAGTGGTTTACTTCGTTCGGAGCCTATCTCGACTCATACTCGAAGGCCCGCGGTCCTTGACCGCTTTCAGTGGGCAACAACTATATGTCGGAAAGATGATTACAAGTTGGAGTACAATTAAGTGCAATAAAGGAAATATACCAACGAAAAGAGAACAGAGAACTTTGGAGTGATTCGTTGGAGTAGCAGAGCGTTGTTGAGGCGTTAGCAGCAGCACATGGAAGAGCGGCTTGATCCTAAGGGATTGACCCTTATGTGGTAGACTTGGAGAAGGGACCTCCAAGCAAAAGGTAAGCCTAGTAGGTCAGGTAGACTTACAGATATAGGCTAGGTTATTTGTTTGTGTTTGTATGATTGTTTTATAGGAACCTGGAACTGGAAGAAAAACAAAGAACAGACAAATACAAATGGGTGAACTAAACTTGACTCAGGTCGAACCGGACCCAAATCGATTCAAGTAGACCGACTGGGTTCGGTCTAGATTGCTGAGTTGTCAAAAATATTGACATGGAAGATGATGTGGCAAAAGATCATCTTTATGATTTGGATCAGGATAAAGATAAGCTAGATGATAAGGATAGAGATAAAGCTTGATCTAGATATTCCTTCATCTAGATATGACTTTATCCAGATATGCTTCATCCATATCTGAGACTTCATCCAGATAAGAGTTGATCCAGATAAGGATCTCATCCAACTCTATAAAAGGAGATGAATGCTCTATGTTCAAGATATCGATTCTTTTACTACTTATATTCCGTGTGCTCAAAAGGAAGGCTATGAAGTGAATCTTTGCTACCGGGGAAGCTCTAAGAAGGGTGCGCAACACTCAGGACTTCTGAATCGGCTCAGCAAAATTTTTGTTTGTATTTCTTTTACTACAAGCTATATTTACTTTATCATTCTTTTATGCTTGTACTTGATAAATTGTAAGACGGATTTCTCCACCTTCGGAAAGCTTCCGGTAAGGAGACCACTAGTGAACTCACACTTGAGTGCGTAGGCCTTAGAAGTACTAACCCTGAGGGGTTGGGAACCAAGTAAATCCCACGAGTATTCTTTCCTTTAAGTTTTTATTATATTCCGCTACGACTAACGCTTTGATAGAAAGAACAAACGAAATCGAAGCGAAAATGACGAGTCGATATTCACCCCTCTATCAACGCCACCAATCCTACAATTGGTATCAGAGCGTGAGGCTTTGATTGGACTAACCACCGACAGAGCAAGCAGATCACGGATTAAGGGGGAGAAGGGTAAAAAGGTAATTTTACTTAATGTTAAATTTAAAATTACATATTATATACTTCAAGTGTAGGGAGAGAGGCACAATAAAAATAAGTGCCCTACTTGTAAGAATCAAACGACACCACTGACAGCAAAGGAGGAACCATTGGCAGGAGTTCAGAGGAGAAAGGACCACATCCAATGTTTCAAGTGTCAGGAGTTCGGACACTATAAGAATCGTTGCCCAACATAGAAAATTGTGAAAAAGTTAGTAATTTTATATTTTATGCGAATCCAATTTTTTTATGTTATACTACATTCGAAAATTCAAATAAAAAATTTAAATTTAATTAATTGTGAACATACAAATACTATGAAAAATTTAAATCTTAATAATAAAGATAATCAAGAAAGTATAGTTCTAAATAAAATTAATCATAATCTTAATAAATTTTTTAACCAAGATAAATTCAAATTGGATGAAACAAATCTAACTAATTCAAACTTAATTAATTTAAATAATAATTCTAGAAATTTAAATAATAATTCTAAATATTCAAATAATTATTCTGAAAATTTAATTATCAATTAAGAAAATTCAAATAAGAAATCCAAAAATTCAAATAGTAATTCTGAAAATTTAAATAATAAATCTAAAAATTCAAATAATAAATCTGCAAATTTAAATAATAATTCTGGAAATTTAAATAATAAATTTTAAAATTCAAATAATAAATCTAAAAATTCAAATAATAATTCTAGAAATTTAAACAATAATTCTAGAAATTTAAATAATAATTCTGAAACATTTAATTAATAATTCTGGAAATTCAAATAATTATTCTGAAAATTCAAATAATAATTCTAGAAATTTAAATAATTATTATGAAACTTTAATTATTAATTCTGAAATTTTAAATAATAATTATGATAGTTCAAATAATTATTCTGAAAACTTAAATAATAATTCTAAAAATTTAATTATTAATTTTTGAAATTTAATTAATAATTATTCTGAAAAATTAATTAATAATTCTGGAAAATTAAATAATAAATCTAAAAATTCAATTATTAATTATGAGAATTTAATTAACAAATCTAAAAATTTAGATTTAATTAATTTAATAAATTTAAATAAATTAATTAAAAAAATATTAAAAATAATAAATATTTAATCAATAAAATGACCAAGTTAATCTTGAACTAGATAAGATTAGACAAAATTTGAATAAAATTTTTAATCTATTTGGTGAATATAATTCAAATTCTAATTTGATTAATATCAACTGAACATGATAAACAAAAGTTGAATAAATCAAATTTAGTTAATAATTTATAATTAAATATTAAAATAATTAATAATCAAGATAATCTTAGAGATACCAATTCAAAAGATAAGATAAATTCTAATCTTATAAATTTAAATCCTAAAAATTCCAAATTAAAACTCAAAAAATCCAAAAATCAAATCTACAAATTTTAATTCAAATGATAATGGTAAAAAATTAAATTAAATTAATTATAATAATTACCTTTTAATTATGAAACAATTAATAATTTAAGTCTTAAAAATTCAAAATTAAATCTTAAAAATTTAGGAAATAAAAATTCAAATATTAATAATTATAATTTAATTGCAAAAAAATCGAACCTAACCAATTATAATAGTGTACCATTTAATTATGAAATAATGAATAATAAATTTAAATATAAAAATTTAAGAAATAGAATCTACTAATTTTTACAAAGTAAACCAAAATTAAAATTAATAATAATAGTAAAATAAATAAAAGTTTGATAAATTCAAATCTTATGATAAACTCTAACTTAAATACAATAAATTCGAAATTAAATCTTAAAAAAGTAGATATAATTATTAAAAAAATATTATTCAACAATTAAGATAAAATTAATCTAATGGTTTAACCAACGAAGATAAAATTTTAATTAAAATAAATCCAAATATAATTTGATTAATTCCCATCTTACGAATATAGTAATTCTAAATTAAAACTAAAAATTAGAAAACAAATCTTAAAAATTTAGAAGATAAAAGTTCAAATTTTAATTATAATTTAAATACATTAACTCAGTATAATAAAGCTATAAAATCAAGATTAAAATTTAAAATTAATTACCATAATTCAACAAGATAAACCAACAAATTTTAGTAAGTATATAGTCAAAAGTTAAATCAAAACTAATTATGAAACTAATTAACAAATCTAACCTTATGAAATAATTAAAATAATTAAAATGTGTCAACTAAATGTATCAAATCGAGAATTTGATTCATCCTTAGAAATGAACTATAAATTGCTTGACTTGTTTGACACATGCATACTTGCCATGTACATGCATTATTAAATGTTAATTTATCAATAAATGTTATGTCATTCATACTAGTATTTTATTCATGCTTAATCTAGAATGATTAAGGACTTAGTGTTGATTAATACTTGATTAGCTAGACCAAGGGTTCTAAGGAAGAAAGTTAAATATTCAATTTCTTTAAAAAATTTGTCTAAAAGTGGTTGTTGTTTCAATACCCAAGAAAGCATCGTGCCTCGCCACAGCCTGGAAGTCATTATTGAAATAAATATTTAACCAACTAACTGTCAAACCCTAGCCTAACTCAAGTGTAAATCAATTCTTAGATTCCAACTTAAATTTTAAATCAGATAAAACTGACAAAATATCTCACAAAACTCATAAGGGTACCCTGATTGATTGTGCTGAGACACTTAAAATGGGTGAGATGATAAGGACTATTAAATTGAAAATACTTAGAAAAAGTTTTCAAAATTCATAGATATTTTTCTAAAAATTATTTTTAAAATAGTAATTTAACATAATAATGTTTTAATGAATTTCATACTTGATTGGGTGTACTTATATATAAATTTTGAAAAATCTATATACTTGAAAAATATTGATTATTGTCAAGTACTAGTCCCCTAGGCACTTAGGTAAATTTCCTCGTGGTTAATAAGGATAATCAAGGTGTGTCAAGTTAAGGGGGAGGTGCTTTTTTAGGAAAATGCTTAAAAAAAGTTTTGGAATTTTTTTTTATAATTCTTTTTAAATCTTTGAACAATCTAGATATGTTTTCCTTTTGAAAAATCACACTTGAAAATATTTAGAAAACTTATTTTGAAAATTTATGTTTTGAAAAATATATGTTAACTGATCTTTTGATTTGGATTAACCCCTAAACATATAGACACTCTTCCTTGTGGTTAACAAGGATTCTTAAGGATGTATCAGGATAAGGAAAGACCCTATAAAAAGATCGATATAAGTTTAAAAATTCTTTCAAAATTCATTTGTAAATCTTTGAAAGTTCATTTGAAAATTCATTTTGAATTTTTTTGACAAATATTTTTGAAAACTTACTTTGAAAATTCTTTGAACTTCTTTTTGGAAAACTCTTTGAAAAAGTTAGTTTGAAAACACTTTTGAAAACTTTTGAAAATACTTTCCTTAAAAATTTTTAGAAAATACTTTAAAAAATACTTTAGTTGTTCTTTTAATTTGGAGCAATCTCTAAGACACATAAGATGTATTCCTTATGGTTAACAAGGTCCTAAGAAAGTGTCAGATTCAGGAGGAGTCCAGATTGAAAGATCAAACTGTTGGGTTTTTCGGGCCGCGAAAATCGCTTTTCGCGTCGCGGAAACCCCGAATCACCCAAAGCCATAGATCCGTGCAAAGAAAACCGAACGAAATACAAATACGAGTTTCAAAACTTTAGATCTACTCCTAGATCTATGTGTTGAGAGCTTTACCCTTGTTGCGCGCCCTTTCGCGTTCCAGCTCGTCCAAGGAGTTGTTGGATCTCAAGACCGTCAAGCGTCGGTCCTCTAGAAGTATCCACACGGACACGTAGGTGGAGAAAACCTTACACAAAGGTGTGCTAGCACCTTGGTAAGATTCGGCCAAGCAAGGAGGAGAGGGAGAGGGAGAGCTTGAGAGGAAGAAGGAAGAAGAAGCACACTTGAATGGAGAAATGAATTCACCATTCAAACCAAAGTGGCCGGCCACTCTTCATGTGTAACTCCCCATTAAATGCAATTAATGTGAAGTTATTAAGAAAATGGCTTTGTAACTTCCATGAGGTGACACCCATGATGATGTGGACTAACATCATTGGTCCACATCAATGCCAACTCACCAATGAGGTGGCATAAAGTCAAGTCAAACTTGACTTTTAATCTTCCTCTCAAATCAAGTCAAACTTAACCAAATCTCTTCCATGGTTGATCGAATCCAACCATTTGATTCAAGCAAACTTAATATAATGAATCTAATTTATTTAATTAAATTGATTCAATGAGTCAAAATCTAAATTAGACTCATTGAACACATGAATCAACTTGAGTCGAACTCAAGTTAGCCCAATTAGGATTACTCTTAATCCAATTTGATTCATCAAATGAATCTAATCCTCTTGGTTCATCATATGAACCTAATCTCCATCTAATTGTCCTTAGTGTGTGACCCTATAGGTTCTTGTAACGTTGGCAATGCCCTAAACCCATTTAGGAGCATAAGTAATGAGCGGTATCTAGCAACACATCATTACTACCCAAGTTACAAGAATGTCGAGATCCAACATCACCTTGTGACTACTAATTGTGACTCCTCACAATATGTGACATTGTCCTTCTATCCTAGACATCTAGATTGATCAATATGAGGCATAGACCGTGTCATCCTCTAATCAATCTAAATCTTGAACTCAAAGTAGACTCACTCGATCAAATGAGCTCAACATCTAATGTTGACTCATTTGGGCATGGCCATGCACTTAGTGGTCTCACTCTATCAAGAATACCGATGTCGCTCCCGTCATATGGGAGGGATAGATCCCATCTACATCACTCACATCCCTCTACATAATTCGTTATATACCCAGTAATTGCCTTTATAGTCCACCCAGTTACGGGTGACGTTTGACGAAACCAAAGTACATAACTCCTTATGTAGGGATCCATGGTGACTTCATGTCTAAGGACTAATAGTCATACTAATAGCCACATGAGAAAGTATATGACACTCATATAACGATCCATGATACTTTCTCATGGCGGGTCATTCAGTATACATTCTCCAATGTATACCCATGTGTCAGCTTGATATCTCCATATCCATGACTTGTGAGATCAAGTCATCGAGCTTACCTACATGCTAGTCTTATTGCATTAACATTGTCCCTGAATGTTAATACTCGACTAGGAATGATTTAGAGTAGTGTTCACTATATCATCTCACTATCGATTCAACTAATCGATTGATATAGATATGAACCTTCTACTCAAGGACGCTATTATACTTAGTCTATTTGACACTAATACAAATAAGTATAATAACCAAACAAATGCCTTTATTAATATACAAGAATATGATACAATGAGTCCATACAATCATCAAATGATTGGCTTTAGGGCTCTAACTAACAATCTCCCACTAGTACTAGTGCCAATCAGTGTAGGCTCTAAGCCCCAATGACCTAGTGTGACCATCATGATTCCTCTGTGCCAAAGCCTTGGTCAAGGGATCTACGATGTTAGCCTCTGTAGGTACTCTGCAAATCTTCACATCTCCTCTATCGATAATCTCTCGAATGAGATGGAAGCGCCGTAGTATGTGCTTGGTCCGCTGGTGTGAGCGAGGTTCCTTCGCCTCTCCATTGTTGTCACAATAGAGTTCAACTAGGTCAGCGATGCTAGGAACCACCCCAAGTTCAGTGATGAACTTGCGGATCCAAACTGCCTCCTTTGCTGCCTCTGATGCAGCAATATACTCGGCTTCTGTTGTAGAATCAGCTACTGTATCCTGCTTCGAACTCTTCCAGTTGATAGCACCACCATTAATGCAAAATACGAACCCCGACTGTGATCTATAGTCATCCTGGTCAGTCTGGAAGCTAGCATCACTGTAACCCTTTACAGCTAGCTCATCATTGCCTCCATATATCAAGAAATATTCTTTAGTCCTTCTTAAGTACTTAAGAATATTCTTGACTGCTATCCAGTGACTATCACCTGGATCTGACTGGTATCTGCTCGTCATGCTCAAAGCATACGAGACATCAGGTCGAGTACATAGCATGGCGTACATGATCGATCCTATGGCTGAGGCATAAGGGATCTGATCCATGCGGTCTCTCTCCTCTCTAGAAGAGGGACCTTGAGTCTTCGAAAGACTCACGCCATATGACATTGGCAGAAATCCCTTCTTGGAGTTCTGCATGGCAAACCGAAGGAGTACCTTGTCAATGTATGTACTCTGACTTAGGCCAAGCAATCTCTTAGATCTATCTCTATAGATCTGAATCCCTACAATGCGGGATGCCTCACCTAAGTCCTTCATTGAGAAGCAACTCCCTAGCCAGGCCTTGACAGACTGAAGCATAGGGATGTCATTCCCAATGAGTAGTATGTCATCCACATACAATATGAGGAAGACAACTATATCCCCTACAACCTTCTTGTAGACACAAGGTTCATCTTCGTTCTTGATGAAACCAAACTGTTTGATTACTGTTGGGTTCTTCGAGCCGCGAAAACCGCTTTTTCGCGTCGCGGAAACGCCGAAGGACCCAAAGTCGTAGATCCGTGCAAAGATTCGTATAAAAATTCGAAAAACCATTTCTTGTACGAGTTCAAAAACTGATCTACTACTTAGATCTATGAGGAAAAAGTGTTTACCCTTGATGCGATGCCCTTCGCGTTCCCGCTCGTCCAAATGATGCCGGATCTCAAGACCGTCAAGTGCCGGTCCTCTAGAAGTATCCACACGGACACACTAGATGGAGATGACCAAAAACCAAGGTGTGCTAGCACCTATGTGGTTCGGCCAAGGGAGGAGAGGGAGAGGGAGAGCTTGAGAGGGAGAGGAAGGAAGATGCACACAAGTGAATGAAAAATGAATTTTTTCACCCAAAAACCAAGTGGCCGGCCACATTTCAAAATTCACATTAATTGCATTAATTGCAATTAATATGAAACCATAAAATCACATTAATTGCATTAATTGCAATTAATATGAAACCATTAAGAGAGTGGCTTTGTTACTTCCATGAGGTGGCACCCATGATGATGTGGAACATCATTATTGGTCCACCTAATGCCAACTCACCAATGAGGTGGCAAAAAGATCAAGTCAAAATTGACCTTTGGTCTTCCTTCTCAAGTCAAGTCAAACTTGACTCAATCTCTACCATGGTGGATCTAATCCAACCATTTGATTCGAACCAACTTAATATAATGAATCTAATTCATTAAATTAAATTGATTCAATGAGTCAAAATCTAAATTAGACTCATTGAACACATGAATCAACTTGAGTCGAACTCAAGTTAGCCCAATTAGGATTACTCTTAATCCAATTTGATTCATCAAATGAATCTAATCCTCTTGGTTCATCATATGAACCTAATCTCCACCTAATTGTCCTAAGTGTGTGACCCTATAGGTTCTTGTAACGTTGGCAATGCCCTAAACCCATTTAGGAGCATAAGTAATGAGCGGTATCTAGCAACACATCATTACTACCCAAGTTACAAGAATGTCGAGATCCGACATCACCTTGTGACTACCAATTGTGACTACTCACAAAATAATGGCAAGTGTCCTTCTATCCTAGACATCTAGATTGATCAATATGAGGCATAGACCGTGTCATCCTCCAATCAATCTAAATCTTGAACTCCAAGTAGACTCACTCGATCAAATGAGCTCAACATCTAATGTTGACTCATTTGGGCATGGCCATGCACTTAGTGGTCTCACTCTATCAAGAATAGCGATGTCGCTCCCGTCATATGGGAGGGATAGATCCCATCTACATCACTCACATCCCTCTACATAATTCGTTATATACCCAGTAATCGCCTTTATAGTCCACCCAGTTACGGGTGACGTTTGATGAAACCAAAGTACATAACTCCTTATGTAGGGATCCATGGTGACTTCAGGTCTAAGGACTAATAGTCATACTAATAGTCACATGAGAAAGTATATGACACTCATATAACGATCCATGATACTTTCTCATGGCGGGTCATTCAGTATACATTCTCTAATGCATACCCATGTGTCAGCTTGATATCTCTATATCCATGACTTGTGAGATCAAGTCATCGAGCTGACCTACATGCCAGTCTTATTGTATTAACATTATCCCTGAATGTTAATACTCGACTAGGAATGATTTAGAGTAGTGTTCCCTATATCATCTCACTATCGATTCAACTAATCGATTGATATAGGTATGAACCTTCTACTCAAGGATGCTATTATACTTAGTCTATTTGGCACTAATATAAATAAGTATAATAACCAAACAAATGCCTTTATTGATATACAAGAATATGATATACATGAGTCCATACAATCATCAAATGATTGGCTCTAGGGCTCTAACTAACAATCTCCCACTAGCACTAGTGCCAATCAGTATAGGCTCTAAGGCCTAAAGACCTAGTGTGACCATCATGCTTCCTCTGTGCCAAAGCCTTGGTCAAGGGATCTGCGATGTTAGCCTCTGTAGGTACTCTGCAAATCTTCACATCTCCTCTATCGATAATCTCTCGAATGAGATGGAAACGTTGTAGAACTGCTGTGAACTCTGCCAGTTCATAACACTACCATCTAAGCAAAACACGAACCCTGACTGCGATCGGTAATCATCCTGATCGGTCTGGAAGCTGGCATCACTGTAACCCTTTACAGTTAGCTCATCATTGCCTCCATATATCAAGAAATATTCTTTAGTCCTTCTTAAGTACTTAAGAATATTCTTAACCGCTATCCAGTGACTTTCACCTGGATCTGACTGGTATCTGCTCGTCATGCTCAAAGCATACGAGACATCAGGTCGAGTACATAGCATGGCGTGCATGATCGATCCTATGGCTGAGGCATAAGGGATCTGATCCATGCGGTCTCTCTCCTCTCTAGAAGAGGGACCTTGAGTCTTCGAAAGACTCATGCCATGTGACATCGGCAGAAATCCCTTCTTGGAGTTCTGCATGGCAAACCATAGGAGTACCTCGTCAATGTATGTACTCTGACTTAGGCCAAGCAATCTCTTAGATCTATCTCTATAGATCTGTATCCCAAGAATGTGGGATGCCTCACCTAAGTCCTTCATTGAGAAGCAACTCCTTAGCCAGGTCTTGACAGACTGAAGCATAGGGATGTCCTTCCCAATGAGTAGTATGTCATCCACATACAATATGAGGAAGACAACTATGTTTTCTACCACCTTCTTGTAGACACAAGGCTCATCTTCGTTCTTGATGAAACCAAACTATTTGATCGCATCATCGAATCGAAGATTCCAGCTCCGAGAATGGCCTCTAGCCATTTCTCGGAATCTGGTCTCATCACAGCTTCCTGATAGGTGGTGGGCTCATCCTCTATGAGCACAATGTCATCATGGTCAGACAAGAGAAATGAGTATCTCTCAGGCTGACGACGTACCCTATCAGACCTGCGAAGAGGTATGTCTACTTGAACTGGTTGTTGTTCCTCAACTCTTTGTGGAACAACATCATCACAACACTTTGTGGTTCGGTTCAATTTCCATCGAGCATCGGTGCTATTGTTGCATCTTGAACTTCTTGATCGAGCGTGCTCTACTAGTCTTTCTAGAAACAAAATCCCTTTCTAGAAAGATCCCGATCTTGCCACAACTACCTTGTCTTGTGGGAATGTAAGTAATATCCCTTAGTTTCCTTGGGATATCAGATGAAATAGCACTTGTCGGATTTGGGTCCTAACTTGTCTGAGACTTGGCGTCTAACGTAAGCCTCACCCCAAATCCTCATGAAAGACATCTGGGCATCTCCCGGTCCATATCCTATATGGTGTCTTTATCACGACCTTTGATGGAAATCGGTTGAGTATGAAAGGCTGCAGTGTCTAGAGCATATCCCCATAGATATGTCGGAAGATCATGAGACTCATCATAGATCGTACCATATCTAATAATGTACGATTCCTCTTGATACACCATTCCTTTGTGGTGTTCCGGGAGGAGTGAGTTGAGATAAAATCCACACTCAACTAAGTAGTCACGAAACTCATGGCTTAAGTATTCACCACCTCGATCGAAGTACCTTAATACTCTTGCCAAGTTGGTTCTGTATTCATTCTTGAATTCTTTGAACTTTTCAAAGTATCAGACTTATGTGTCATCAAGTACACATAACCGTATCTACTAAAATCATCAGTAAATGTGATGAAGTATCTATAACCGCCTCTAGCAGCAACGTTGAAAGGGCCACATACATCACTATGTATGAGTCCTAACAAATCAGTTGCTCTCTCGCTATGCCCACTAAAGGGCGTCTTGGTCATCTTGTCTCGTTGGCATGACTCGCATATCTCATATGATTCAAAATCAAATGAGTCCAGCAAACCATCCTTATGGAGCTGGGATAAGCGCTTGTCATTTATATGACCTAAGCGATAGTGCCAGAGGTATGTTTGGTTCATGTCATTTGACTTGAACCTCTTGGTACTAATGTTATAGATAGGGCTCTCAAGGTCTAGAATATAGAGTCCGTTTATTAGTGGTGCACTACAATAGAACATATCTTTCAAATAAACAGAACAACATTTGTCTTTTATTATAAAAGAGTATCCTTTCTTGTCTAAACAAGAAACTGAAACTATGTTCTTAGTAAGAGCAGGCACATAACAACAATCATCTAAATCTAGTACAAGCACAGAGGGCAGAGATAGCTGATAAGTTCCTACAGCAACAGCAGCAACCCGTGCTTCATTGCCTACTCGTAGGACCACCTCGCCCTTTGCCAATGCTCTGCTATTTCTCCTGCACATCAATACAAATGTGAGAAGCACATCCAATATCTAATACCCATGATGTAGAAATAGATAGATTGACTTCTATAACATATATACCTGAAGTCACTTCGCTTCTTCTTCAGATCCTCAAGTATACCTTGCGGTTCCTCTTCCGGTGCGGTCGCCAATGGGAGGTAGCATCCTCGACCCCTCCTTTGAAGCGATGCCTTGCCTTTGCCCTTGGTTTGGGACTTTCCCTTACCTTTGGGCTTGCCCTTGCCCTTGTGCTTCGGACCATCGAATGGGCTTAACCTTCTTAAGGTTAATCTCAGTGTTGGTAACATACTAAGTAGCTCGGGCGTGGCTTGTCAATCTCGTTCATGTTATAGTTGAGAACGAATTGACTATAGCTATCTGGCAAGGACTGCAAGATCAAGTCGGTGGCCAGGAATCCCAGTCTTTGTAGGTTCTCTATGTACCCAATCATCTTGAGTACATAAGGACCTCAGGAGCCCGTCGACATCTTGCAAAACAGTGCCTTGAGATCTCAAATCTCTCATGCCTCGCTTGTCCCTGATATAGTTGGCGAAGATGCTCAACCATATCAAAAGCGCCCATCAACTCATGTTGCTTCTGAAGCTCTGAGTTCATGGTCGCGAGCATTAGACAGGACACATCTAATGCGTCGTCTTGATGCTTCTTATAAGCATCTTTGTCGGCTCGCGGGGCATTGGCAGGAGGAGCCTCCGGAATGGGCTGCTCCAGAACGTACAGTTTACGTTCCTGGGTGAGAACTATTCTCAAGTTCCTGTACCAGTCCAGGAAATTCGCTCCGTTGAGCTTGTCCTTCTCAAGGACAGATCGCAGGGAGAAGGAATTCGTGTTCGACGTCATGGTTATCTACAACAGAAAAATTTGCAGAAATAAATATCATATTCTTTAAAAATCATTTAATTAGGCCTTTTAATTAAATGATGCTCCCACTGAATTCTATAATTCTTGTGGGACAAGATCCACATCATACTAACCCTTGAGTTAGCTTTGGCTAATACGCCCAAGGCTTAGTATGATCGGTAGGTAATGATTACCAATTACATCTCTATGCAACTCTTGTTTATAGAATCAATATCCGCATTTATATTAAAACTCGAGTTAGCTTTGGCTAATACGCCCGAGAGTTAATATAGATGTGATTTTGACCTATCTTTCCAACTATTGGAAGAATGCCTATAGTTGACTCGATCCAACCGAGTAACTATGAATACTCAATCTAATTGAGTTTTTATTCACCCATGCGTTGATAGACGGGACCAAGATTGTCCCTCCGTACCCTACCAAGATAATATGTATTGCTCTGCTTTGGCAGATTCAACAATACATGTGATCGAGGTAGTGATAGGTATCACGGCACGGTTAGGCATTTTAGAGTTGGTTCGATCTAGATCTAATCTAATCGAGAAGAATGCATCTTGTGCACGACTTAGATCTAATCTAATCGCAAGGGTGCATCATGTGCACGACTTAGATCTAATCTAATCGTTAAGGCACTAATTAATTAATTAATTATTAAACATGCATCAAATACATAATAATTAATTAATTAATCTATTTGTGATTTAGTCATGGTTTACGATCTTCTCAAGCCAATGAGAAGATCGATTGGTCAACCTAGGGTCAGCTTCTCCAAGCGCCTCCCTTTGACCACCTTGTGTTGCTCGTGCCCGGAACTCCGTCCCGTGTGGACCCTCCACGCTCCAATTTGTACATTACAATTTGAAACTCGAGTTACATTCAGTCTAAATCTAATTTACAACAAGAATAAAAGACGAGGCACGACGCAGTCGCGAATAATAAAATAAATACAACACGCAAAACACATCACAACACGCAGTATTATGAATTACAACACAACCAATCATATTGGGCTTTATGACTATCACAAATTAATATATATAATTCAAAATTATATATTTTCATAATTTTCTATAATTTTAAAATTAATTTTATAAGTAAAATTTCCAGGTCCCGTTTAGCGGTTTGGTAAATCGCTGAACGGATCCTCGGGGCCCAGGGCAGCGCCACCATGATCTAACCATCGCAAGGGTTCCTTTGCGATTCTGCAGCGCCTAAACCCGCTGTCCCAAAACGATTTGGGCCGAGACATTACCGTTTCGGAAAAATCTTCCCGACGGGTTCGTTTTTAACGATTTCGGGTGCGATCGCGGAGCAAATCCCCTTGCGGGGTTAGGGGCAGCGCCCCTACCCACGATCTAACCATCGTGAGTTGCTCCGTTGCGATCTAAAGGCACCCGAGTCCGCTGTCCCAAAAGATTTTGGGTCGAAACGAAGCCGTTTGGGAAAAATCTTCCCGATAGCCGAAGCCTACAAGTGCCGAGACACTTGTGCTTCGCCTATAAGGAAAAATTACCCATAAAAACATAAAAATTGAATTTTTACAGAAAATTACAGAAGCTTTTTGTTTTCCAAAAACCAAAACTAACTCGTACAAGTCTTTGCACGTGGCTCTGATACCACTGTTGGGTTCTTCGAGCCGCGAAAACCGCTTTTTCGCGTCGCGGAAACCCCGAAGGACCCAAAGCCGTAGATCCGTGCAAAGATTCGTATAAAAAATTCGAAAAACTATTTCTTGTACGAGTTCAAAAACTGATCTACTACTTAGATCTATGAGGAAAAGTGTTTACCCTTGATGCGATGCCCTTCGCGTTCCCGCTCGTCCAAATGATGCCGGATCTCAAGACCGTCAAGCGCCGGTCCTCTAGAAGTATCCACACGGACACACTAGATGGAGATGACCAAAAACCAAGGTGTGCTAGCACCTATGTGGTTCGGCCAAGGGAGGAGAGGGAGAGGGAGAGCTTGAGGGGGAGAGCTTGAGAGGGAGAAGGAGGAAGATGCACACTTAGAATGAAAAATGAATTTCTTCACCCAAAAACCAAGTGGCCGGCCACTTTTCAAAATTCACATTAATTGCATTAATTGCAATTAATATGAAACCATAAAATCACATTAATTGCATTAATTGCAATTAATATGAAACCATTAAGAGAGTGGCTTTGTTACTTCCATGAGGTGGCACCCATGATGATGTGGAACATCATTATTGGTCCACCTAATGCCAACTCACCAATGAGGTGGCAAAAAGGTCAAGTCAAAATTGACCTTTGGTCTTCCTTCTCAAGTCAAGTCAAACTTGACTCAATCTCTACCATGGTGGATCTAATTCAACCATTTGATTCGAGCCAACTTAATATAATGAATCTAATTCATTAAATTAAATTGATTCAATGAGTCAAAATCTAAATTAGACCCATTTAACACATGAATCAACTTGAGTCGAACTCAAGTTAGCCCAATTAGGATTACTCTTAATCCAATTTGATTCATCAAATGAATCTAATGCTCTTGGTTCATCATATGAACCTAATCTCCACCTAATTGTCCTAAGTGTGTGACCCTATAGGTTCTTAACGTTGGCAATGCCTAAACCCATTTAGGAGCATAAGTAATGGCGGTATCTAGCAACACATCATTACTACCCGTTACAAGAATGTCGAGATCCACATCACCTTGTGACTACCAATTGTGACTACTCACAAAATAATGACAAGTGTCCATCTATCCTAGACATCTAGATTGATCAATATGAGACATAGACCGTCATCCTCTAATCAATCTAAATCTTGAACTCAGTAGACTCACCGATCAAAGAGCTCAACATCTAATGTTGACTCATTTGGGCATGACCATGCATAGTGGTCTCACTCATCAAGAATACCGATGTCGCTCCGTCATATGGGAGGGATAGATCATCACATCACTCACATCCCACATATATACCAATCGCTTTATAGTCCACCCGATTCGGGTGACGCTGAAACCAGCATAACTCCTTATGGGATCCATGGTGACTTTAGGTCTAAGGACTAATAGTCATACTAATAGTCACATGAGAAAGTATGACACTCATATAACGATCCATGATACTTTCATGATGGGTCATTCAAGATACATTATCTATCGCATACCGTGTCGACGATATCTCTATATCCATGACTTGTGAGATCAGTCATCGAGCTGACCGCTAGTCTTATTGTATTAACATTGTCCCTGAATGTTAATACTCGACTAGGAATGATTTAGAGTAGTGTTCCCTATATCATCTCACTATCGATTCAACTAATCGATTGATATAGGTATGAACCTTCTACTCAAGGACGCTATTATACTTAGTCTATTTGGCACTAATAAAAATAAGTATAATAACCAAACAAATGCCTTTATTGATATACAAGAATATGATATACATGAGTCCATACAATCATCAAATGATCGGCTCTAGGCCTCTAACTAACAATTGCATCATCGAATCGAAGATCCAGCTCCGAGAAGCTTGCTTTAGTCCATAAATGGACCTATGCAGCTTGCATACTCTGCTAGTATGCTGTGGATCTACAAAACCCTCAGGTTGTGTCATGTACACATCCTCGAGCAGGTTTCCATTCAGAAACGCGATTTTGACATCCATCTGCCATATCTCATAGTCATGGTAGGCTGCAATAGCAAGCATGATCCGAATGGACTTAAACATCGCTACTGGAGAAAAAGTTTCATCTTAGTCAATACCATGAATCTGCTTGAAACCTTTAGCTACCAAGCGACCCTTATAGATAAGTCCATCCATGTCAGTCTTTCTCTTAAAGACCCACTTGCACCCAATGGGTTTTACCCCTTCAGGTGGATCAACCAAAGTCCATACTTGGTTGGTGTACATGGATTCCACTTCGGATCACATGGCCTCTAACCATTTCTCGGAATCTGGTCTCATCACAGCTTCCTGATAGGTGGTAGGCTCATCCTCTATGAGCATAACGTCATCATGGTTAGACAAGAGAAATGAGTATCTCTCAGGCTGACGACGTACCCTATCAGACCTGCGAAGAGGTATGTCTACTTGAACCGGTTGTTGTTCCTCAACTCCTTGTGGAACAACATCATCCACAACACTTTGTGGTTCCAGTTCAATTTCCATCGAGGCATCAGTGTTTCGCATCTTGAACTTCTTCAAGAACGAACGCTCCCACTAGTCTTTCTAGAAACAAAGTCCCTTTCTAGAAAGACCCCAGTCTTTGCCACAACTACCTTGTGCTGACTGGGAATGTAGAAGTAATATCCTTAGTTTCCTTGGGATATCCGATGAAATAGCACTTGTCGGATTTGGGTCCTAATTTATCTGAGACTTGACGTCGTACGTAAGCCTCACAACCCCAAATCCTCATGAAAGACACCTGGGCATCTCTCCCAGTCCATATCCTATATGGTGTCTTTATCACAGCCTTGGATGGAACTCGGTTGAGAATGAAAGCTGTCGTGTCTAGAGCATATCCCCATAGATATGTCGGAAGATCTGTGTGACTCATCATAGATCATACCATATCTAATAAGGTACGATTCCTCCTTTCGGATACACCATTCCACTGTGGTGTTCCAGGAGGAGTGAGTTGAGATAAAATCCCACACTCAGCTAAGTAGTCACGAAACTCATGGCTTAACTATTCACCACCTCGATCTGATCGAAGTACCTTAATACTCTTGCCAAGCTGGTTCTGTACTTCATTCTTGAATTCTTTGAACTTTTCAAAGGATTAAGATTTATGTGTCATCAAATACACATAATGTTAGTTAGAGCCCTAGAGCCAATCATTTGATGATTGTATGGAATCATGTATATCATATTCTTGTATATTAATAAAGGCATTTGTTTGGTTATTATACTTATTTGTATTAGTGTCAAATAGACTAAATATAATAGCGTCCTTGAATAGAAGGTTTATACCTATATCAATCGATTAGTTGAATCGATAGTGAGATGATATAGGGAACACTACTCTAAATCATTCCTAGTCGAGTATTAACATTCAGGGACAATGTTAATGCAATAAGACTAGCATGTAGGTCAGTTTGATTACTTGATCTCACAAGTCATGGATATAGAGATATCAAGCTGACACATGGGTATACATTGGAGAATGTATACTGAATGACCCGCAATGAGAAAGTATCATGGATTGTTATATGAATGTCCTATATTTTCTCATGTGGCTATTAGTATGACTATTAGTCCTTAGACCTGAAGTCACCATGGATCCCTACATAAGGAGTTATGTACTTTGGTTTCGTCAAACGTCACCCGTAACAGGGTGGACTATAAAGGCGATTACTGGGTATGTAACAAATTATGCAGAGGGATGTGAGTGATGTAGATGGGATCTATCCCTCCCATATGACGGGAGCGACATCAATATTCTTGATAGAGTTAGACCACGAAGTGCATGGCCATGCCCAAATGAGTCAACATTAGATGTTGAGCTCATTTGATCGAGTGAGTCTACTTGGAGTTCAAGATTTAGATTGATTAGAGGATGACACAGTCTATGCCTCATATTGATCAATCTGGATGTCTATGATAGAAGGACAATGTCACATATTTTGTGAGGAGTCACAATTGGTAGTCACAAGGTGATGTCGGATGTCGACATTCTTGTAACTTGGGTAGTAATGATGTGTTGCTAGATACCGCTCATTACTTATGCTCCTAAATGGGTTTAGGGCATTGCCAACGTTACAAGAACCTATAGGGTCACACACTAAGGACAATTAGATAGAGATTTGGTTCATATGATGAACTAAGAGGATTAGATTCATTTGATGAATCATATTGGATTAAGAGTAATCCAAATTGGGCTAATTGAGTTGGACTCAAGTTGATTCATGTATTCAATGAGTCTAATTTAGATTATGACTCATTAAATCAACTTAATTTAATGAATTAGATTCATTATATTAAGTTGGCTTGAATCATATGGTTGGATTAGATCAACCATGAGAGATATTTGATCAAGTTTGACTTGATTTGAGAGGAAGAGAAAAAGTCATGTTTGACTTGACTTTTTGCCACATCACTAGTGAGTTGGCAAGATGTGGACCAATAGAATTGCTCCACATCATCAATGTGTGCCACCTCATGGAGGTTACAAGCCTCCATAGCATTTAATGTGGCCGGCCCACATTAAATGAGGAGGTTACACTTGTTGCCATGTCATTTAGTGAGGTGGCAAGATGTGGACCAATAGTGTTGATCCACATCATCCTAGAGTGCCACCTCATGGGGGTTACAACTCTTAATGGTCTCCACATTAATTGGAATTAATGTGGGGGTTACACCTCCTAGAAGGTGGCCGGCCACTTGAATGTGGAGAACAATTTTCATTTTTGAAAATTGATTCTATCATTCATTCCTTCTTCTTCCTCCTAGAGTTCTTCTTGCTCTCTCCCTCTCCTCCTTCCTTGGCCGAACCACATAGGTGCTAGCACACCTTGGTTTTTGGTCACCTCTATCTAGTGTGTCTGTGTGGATACTTCTAGAGGACCGTGCGCTTGACGGTCTTGAGATCCGGCAACATTTGGACGAGCGGGATTCGCGTGGGGCACGCATCAAGGGTAATGATCTTAACTTTAGTGTAGATCTAAAGTTTTTACAAACTCGTACAAGAAAAGGTTTTTCGAAAAGTTTTGTTTACGAATCTTTGCACGAGATCCATGGCTTCCGGTGACTCGGGGTTTCCGCGACGCGAAAAAACGGTTTTCGCGGCCCGACGAACCCAACAGTGGTATCAGAGCCATGTGCAAAGACTTGTACGAGTTCGTTTGTATTTTTTATGAAAAATATACCTTCTGTGATTTTCTGTAAAAATTGAGTTTTTAGAGTTTTTATGAGTAATTTTTCCGTAGAAGCGAAGCACAAGTGTCTCGGCACTTGTAGGCTTCGGCTACCGGAAAGTTTTCTTTTAAACGGCTTCGTTTTGCCCCAAATCCGTTTGGGACAGCGGGGTCGGGTGCCATTAGATCGCAAAGGAGCAACTCACGATGGTTAGATCGTGGGTAGGGGCATTGCCCCTAACCCCGCAAGGGAATTTGCTTCGCGATTGCACCCGAAATCGCTAAAAACGAACCCGCCGGGAAGATTTTTCCGAAACGGCAATGTCTCGACCCAAATCGTTTTGAGACAGCGGGTTTAGGCGCTGTTGGATCGCAAAGGAACCCTCGCGATGGTTAGATCGCGGGTAGGGGCGCTGCCCCTGGGCCCCGCAAGGGGATCCGTTCCGCGATTGCGCCCGAAACCGCTAAACGGGACCGCCGGGAAATTTTATTCATAAAAATTGTAAAAATTATTTTAAAATTACAGAAAAATTATGAAAAATATATAATTTTGAATTATATATTAATTTGTGATAGTCATGGCCCAAAATACCCAATAAGATTGGATTTGTGTTGTAATTCATAATACGGCCTGCGTGCCGTCATATGATTGTGTGTGCTATATTTTTATTTTTTTTCCCACGGCCTGCGCGTCATGCCTTTCTCTTATTCTGGTTGTAAATTAGATTTAGACTCGAATGTAACTTGAGTTTCAAATTGTAATGTACAAATTGGAGCGGTGGAGGGTCCACACGAGACGGAGTTCCGAGGCGGGCACGAGCAACACAAGGTAGTCAAAGGGAGGAGCTTGGAGAAGCTGTTGACCCTAGGTTGACCATTCGATATTCTCATTGGCTTGAGAAGATCGTAGTAGGGCCATGACTAAATCACAAATAGATTAATTAATTAATTGTTATGTATCTGATGCATGTTTAATAATTAATTAATTAATTAGTGCCTTAACGATTAGATTAGATCTAAGTCGTGCACATGATGCACCCTTACGATTAGATTAGATCTAAGTCGTGCACAAGATGCATCCTTCTCGATTAGATAAGATCTAGATCGAACCAACTCTAAATGCCTAACCATGTCGTGATACCTATCACTACCTCGATCACATGTATTGTTGAATCTGCCAAAGCAGAGCAATACATATTATCTTGGTAGGGTACGGAGGTTGGTCCCACCTATCAACACATGGGTGAATACAAACTCAATTAGATTGAGTATTCCTAGTTACTCGGTTGGATCGAGTCAACTATAGGCATTCTTCCAATAGTTGGAAAGGTAGGACAAAATCACGTTTATATTAACTCTCGGGCGTATTAGCCAAAGCTAACTCGAGTTTTAATATAAATATGGATATTGATCCTATAAACAAGAGTTGCATAGAGATGTAATTGATAATCGTTACCTACCAATCATACTAAGCCTTGGGCGTATTAGCCAAAGCTAACTCAAGGGTTAGTATGATGTGGATCTTGTCCCACAAGAATTATAGTATTCAGTGGGAGCATCATTTAGTTAAAGGCCTAATTAAATGATTTTAAAAGAATATGATATTTATTTCTGCAAATTTTATATTGTAGATAACCATGACGTCGAACACGAATTCCTTCTCCCTGCGATCTGTCCTTGAGAAGGACAAGCTCAACGGAGCGAATTTCCTGGACTGATACAGGAACTTGAGAATAGTTCTCACCCAGGAACGTAAACTGTACGTTCTGGAGCAGCCCATTCCGGAGGCTCCTCCTGCCAATGCCCCGCGAGCTGACAAAGATGCTTACAAGAAGCATCAAGATGACGCATTAGATGTGTCTTGTCTAATGCTCGCGACCATGAACTCTGAGCTTCAGAAGCAACACGAGTTGATGGGCGCTTACGATATGGTTGAGCATCTTCGCCAACTATATCAGGGACAAGCGAGGCATGAGAGATTTGAGATCTCTAAGGCACTGTTTCAGTGCAAGATGTCAGACGGGGCTCCCGTAGGTCCTTATGTACTCAAGATGATTGGGTACATAGAGAACCTACAAAGACTGGGGTTCCCACTTGGCCAAGAGCTGGCCACTGACTTGATCTTGCAGTCCTTGCCGGATAGCTATAGTCAATTCGTTCTCAACTATAACATGAACGAGATTGACAAGCCACTACCCGAGCTACTTAGTATGTTACGAACTGCTGAGATTAACCTTAAGAAGGTTAAGCCCATTCTGATGGTACAGAAGCACAAATGCAAGGGCAAGCCCAAAGGTAAGGGAAAGTCCCAAACCAAGGGCAAAGGCAAGGCACTGAAGCCTAAAGGAGGGGTCGCCAAGGATGCTACCTCCTTCCACTGCGGTCAGACCGGGCACTGGAAGAGGAACTGCAAGGTATACTTGGAGGATCTTAAGAAGAAGCGAAGTGAGACTTCCACTTCAGGTATATATGTTATAGAAGTCAATTTATTTATTTCTACATCTTGGGTATTAGATACTGGATGTGCTTCTCACATTTGTATTGATGTGCAGGCGCTGAGAAATAGCAGGACATTGACAAAGGGCGAGGTGGACCCACGAGTAGGCAATGGAGCACGGGTTGCTGCTGTTACTTTCTATCTCTGCCCTCTGGGCTTGTACTAGAGTTAGTCGATTGTTGTTATGTGCCTGCATTAACTAAGAACATAGTTTCAGTTTCTTGTTTAGACAAGAAAGGATACTCTTTTATAATAAAACAAATGTTGTTCTGTTTATTTAAAAGATATGTTCTATTGTAGTGCACCTCTGATAAACGAACTCTACATTCTAGACCTTGAGAGCCCTATCTATAAGATAAATACCAAGAGGATCAAGTCGACTGACTTGAACCAAACCTATCTCTGGCACTGTCGCTTAGGTCATATAAATGACAAGCGCTTATCCCAGCTCCATAAGGATGGTTTGCTGGACTCATTTGATTTAGAATCATATGAGATATGCGAGTCATGCCTACGAGGCAAGATGACCAAGACACCCTTTAGTGGGCACAGCGAGAGAGCGACTGATCTGTTAGGACTCATACATAGTGATGTATGTGGCCCTTTCAATGTCGCTGCTAGAGGCGGTTATAGGTACTTCATCACATTTACTGATGATTTCAGTAGATACGGTTATGTGTACTTGATGACACATAAGTCGGAATCTTTTGAAAAGTTCAAAGAATTCAAGAATGAAGTACAGAACCAGCTTGGCAAGAGTATTAAAATACTTCAATCAGATCGAGGTGGTGAATACTTAAGCCATGAGTTTCGTGACTACTTAGCCGAGTGTGGGATTTTATCTCAATTCACTCCTCCTCGAACACCACAGTGGAATGGTGTATCCGAAAGGAGGAATCGTACCTTATTAGATATGGTACGATCTATGATGAGTCACACTGATCTTCCGACATACCTTTGGGGTTATGCTCTAGACACGGTAGCTTTTATACTCAACCGAGTTCCATCCAAGGTCGTGATAAAGACACCATATAGGATATGGCTGGGAGAGATGCCCAGGTGTCTTTCATGAGGATTTGGGGTTGTGAGGCTTACGTTCGACGTCAAGTCTCAGACAAGTTAGGACCCAAATCCGACAAGTGCTACTTTATCGGATATCCCAAGGAAACTAAGGGATATTACTTCTACATTCCCAGTCAGCACAAGGTAGTTGTGGCAAAGACTGGGGTCTTTCTAGAAAGGGACTTTGTTTCTAGAAAGACTAGTGGGAGCACATTCGATCTTGAAGAAGTTCAAGATGCGAACAATAGCACTGATGCCTCGATGGAAATTGAACTGGAACCACAAAGTGTTGTGGATGATGTTGTTCCACAAAGAGTTGAGGAACAACAACCAGTTCAAGTAGACATACCTCTTCGCAGGTCTGATAGGGTACGTCGTCAGCCTGAGAGATACTCATTTCTCTTGTCTGACCATGATGACATTGTGCTCATAGAGGATGAGCCCACCACCTATCAGGAAGCTGTGATGAGACCAGATCCCGAGAAATGGCTAGAGGCCATTCTCGGAGCTGGAATCTTCGATTCGATGATGCGATCAAACAGTTTGGTTTCATCAAGAACGAAGATGAGCCTTGTGTCTACAAGAAGGTTGTAGAAAACATAGTTGTCTTCCTCATATTGTATGTGGATGACAAACTACTCATTGGGAAGGACATCCCTATGCTTCAGTCTGTCAAGACCTGACTAGGGTGTTGCTTATCAATGAAAGACTTAGGTGAGACTTAGATAAGCTAGCTGTAAAGGGTTACAGTGATGCTAGCTTCCAGACCGACCAGGATGACTATAGATCGCAGTCAGGGTTCGTATTCTACTTGAATGGCAGTGCTATGAGCTGGCAGAGTTCACAGCAGTTCTACAACGTTTCCATCTTATTCGAGAGATTATCGATAGAGGAGATGTGAAGATTTGCATAGTATCTATAGAAGCTAACATCGCAGATCCCTTGACCAAGGCTTTGGCACAGAGGAAGCATGATGGTCACACTAGGTCATTAGGCCTTAGAGCCTATACTGATTGGCACTAGTGCTAGTGGGAGATTGTTAGTTAGAGCCCTAGAGCCAATCATTTGATGATTGTATGGACTCATGTATATCATATTCTTGTATATTAATAAAGGCATTTGTTTGGTTATTATACTTATTTGTATTAGTGCCAAATAGACTAAGTATAATAGCGTCCTTGAGTAGAAGGTTCATACCTATATCAATCGATTAGTTGAATCGATAGTGAGATGATATAGGGAACACTACTCTAAATCATTCCTAGTCGAGTATTAATATTCAGGGACGATGTTAATACAATAAGACTAACATGTAGGTCAGTTGGATGACTTGATCTCACAAGTAATGGATATAGAGATATCAAGCTGACACATGGGTATACAATGGAGAATGTATACTGAATGACCCGCCATGAGAAAGTATTGTTAGTTAGAGCCCTAGAGCCAATCATTTGATGATTGTATGGACTCATGTATATCATATTCTTAATAAAGGCATTGTTTTTGGTTATTATGCTTATTTGTATTAGTGTCAGTTAAAATAAGTATAGTAACGTCCTTGAGTAGAACGTTCATACCTATATCAATCGATTAGTTGAATCGATAGTGAGATGATATAGGGAACACTACTCTAAATCATTCCTAGTCGAGTATTAACATTCAGGGACAATGTTAATGCAATAAGACTAGCATGTAGGTCAGCTCGATGACTTGATCTCACAAGTCATGGATATAGAGATATCAAGCTGACACATGAGTATGCATTAGAGAATGTATACTGAATGACCCGCCATGAGAAAGTATCATGGATCGTTATATGAGTGTCATATACTTTCTCATGTGGCTATTAGTATGACTATTAGTCCTTGGACCTGAAGTCACCATGGATCCCTACATAAGGAGTTGCATACTTTGGCTTCGTCAAACGTCACCCGTAACTGGGTGGACTATAAAGGCGATTACTGGGTATGTAACAAATTATGCGGAGGGATGTGAGTGATGTAGATGGGATCTATCCCTCCTATATGATGGGAATGACATCGATATTCTTGATAGAGTGAGACCACTAAGTGCATGGCCATGCCCAAATGAGTCAATATGAGATGTTGAGCTCATTTGATTGAGTGGGTATACTTGGGATTCAAGATTTAGATTGATTAGAGGATGACACGGTCTATACCTCACATTTATCAATCTAGATGTCTAGGATAGAAGGACAATGTCACATATTGTGAGAAGTCACAATTAGTAGTCACAAGGTGATGTCGGATCTCGACATTCTTGTAACTTAGGTAGTAATGATGTGTTGCTAGATACCGCTCATTATTTATGCTCCTAAATGGGTTTAGGGGCATTGCCAACGTTACAAGAACCTATAGGGTCACACACTAAGGGCAAATAGATGGAGACTAGGTTCATTTGATGAACCTAAATGATTAGGTTCATATGATGAACCAAATTGGATTAAGAGTAATCCAAAGTAGGATAATTGAGTTGGACTCAAGTTGGTTCATGTGTTAAGTGAGTCTAATTTGGACTTAGACTCATTTAATTAATTTAATTCAATGAATAGAGATTCATTAAATTAAAATTGGCTTGAACCAATGGTTAGATTAGATCAACCAAGGGATAGAAGTGGTCAAGTTTGACTTGACTTAAGTAGGAAGATGAAGAGTCATGTTTTTGACTTGACCAATGCCACATCATCAAGGCCTCTTCATTTGGTCAAGTTTGACTTGACCAAATGCCACCTCATGGGAGTTACCAAGAGTTGTGACTCTTGATATTCCATGGGGGATACAAGGTTTAATGTGGCCGGCCACTTTGAGTGTAAAATGAATGTTTTATTTTTCATTCAAGGCTAATTGATTTCATCTTCTTCCTCTTGCTCACAATTCTTCTCTCCCTCTTCTCCTTCTTGCCGAGACCTTGCTTGAGTGCTAGCACACTCTAAGGTTTCTTCTCCATCTCTTGCTTGTGTGGATACAAATAGAGAAGTGTCTACTTTGACACTTTTGAGATCCGGCGAACCAAGGACAAGCGGGATTGCGAAGGGCTTCGCTACAAAGGTATAAATGGTTTATCCTTATGTAGATCTACTGTAGATTAAAGTTTTTCAAACTCGTACTCATATTTTCGTTCGGTTTTACCTTGCATGAGATCCGTGGTTTGGGCGATTCAGGGTTTCCGCGACGCGAAAAGCAGTTTTAGCGGCCCGAAAAACCCAACAAGTATCATGGATCGTTATATGAGTGTCATATACTTTCTCATGTGGCTATTAGTATGACTATTAGTCCTCAGACCTGAAGTCACCATGTATCCCTACATAAGGAGTTATGTACTTTGGTTTCGTCAAACGTCACCCGTAACAGGGTGGACTATAAAGGCGATTACTGGGTATGTAACAAATTATGCAGAGGGATGTGAGTGATGTAGATGGGATCTATCCCTCCCATATGATGGGAGCGACATCAATATTCTTGATAGATTTAGACCACGAAGTGCATGGCCATGCCCAAATGAGTCAGCATTAGATGTTGAGCTCATTTGATCGAGTGAGTCTACTTGGAGTTCAAGATTTAGATTGATTAGAGGATGACACAGTCTATGCCTCATATTGATCAATCTAGATGTCTAGGATAGAAGGACAATGTCACATATTTTGTGAGGAGTCACAATTGGTAGTCACAAGGTGATGTCGGATCTCGACATTCTTGTAACTTGGGTAGTAATGATGTGTTGCTAGATACCGCTCATTACTTATGCTCCTAAATGGGTTTAGGGCATTGCCAACGTTACAAGAACCTATAGGGTCACACACTAAGGACAATTAGATGGAGATTTGGTTCATATGATGAACTAAGAGGATTAGATTCATTTGATGAATTATATTGGATTAAGAGTAATCCTAATTGGGCTAATTGAGTTGGACTCAAGTTGATTCATGTATTCAATGAGTCTAATTTAGATTATGACTCATTAAATCAACTTAATTTAATGAATTAGATTCATTATATTAAGTTGGCTTGAATCATATGGTTGGATTAGATCAACCATGAGAGAGATTTGATCAAGTTTGACTTGATTTGAGAGGAAGAGAAAAAGTCATGTTTGACTTGACTTTTTGCCACATCACTAGTGAGTTGGCAAGATGTGGACCAATAGAATTGCTCCACATCATCAATGTGTGCCACCTCATGGAGGTTACAAGCCTCCATAGCATTTAATGTGGCCGACCCACATTAAATGAGGAGGTTACACTTGTTGTCATATCATTTAGTGAGGTGGCAAGATGTGGACCAATAGTGTTTATCCACATCATCCTAGAGTGCCACCTCATGGGGGTTACAACTCTTAATGGTCTCCACATTAATTGGAATTAATGTGGGGGTTACACCTCCTAGAAGGTGGCCGGCCACTTGAATGTGGAGAACAATTTTCATTTTTGAAAATTGATTCTATCATTCATTCCTTCTTCTTCCTCCTAGAGTTCTTCTTGCTCTCTCCCTCTCCTCCTTCCTTGGCCGAACCACATAGGTGCTAGCACACCTTGGTTTTTGGTCACCTCCATCTAGTGTGTCTGTGTGGATACTTCTAGAGGACCGTGCGCTTGACGCAACATTTGGACGAGCGGGATTCGCGTGGGGCGCGCATCAAGGGTAATGATCTTAACTTTAGTGTAGATCTAAAGTTTTTACAAACTCGTACAAGAAAAGGTTTTTCGAAAAGTTTTGTTTACGAATCTTTGCACGAGATCCATGGCTTCGGGTGACTCGGGGTTTCCGCGACGCGAAAAAGCGGTTTTCGCGGCCCGACGAACCCAACAGTGGTATCAGAGCCATGTGCAAAGACTTGTACGAGTTCGTTTGTATTTTTTATGAAAAATATACCTTCTGTGATTTTCTGTAAAAATTGAGTTTTTAGAGTTTTTATGAGTAATTTTTCCGTAGAAGCGAAGCACAAGTGTCTCGGCACTTGTAGGCTTCGGCTACCGGAAAGTTTTCTTTTAAACGGCTTCGTTCTTTCAAATGAGTCCAGCAAACCATCCTTATGGAGCTGGGATAAGCGCTTGTCATTTATATGACCTAAGCGACAGTGCCAGAGATAAGTTTGGTTCAGGTCATTTGACTTGAACTTCTTGGTATTTATGTTATAAATAGGGCTCTCAAGATCTAGAATGTAGAGTCTGTTTATCAGAGGTGCACTACAATAGATCATATCGTTTAAATAGACGGAACAACATTTGTTCTTTATTGTAAACGAGAAACCTTTCTTGTCTAAACAAGAAACTGATACAATGTTCTTAGTCAAAGCAGGCACATAACAACATTCATCTAATTCTAATACAAGCTCAGAGGGCAGAGATAGAAAATAAGTCCCTACAGCAACAGCAGCAACCCGTGCTCCATTGCCTACTCGTAGGTCCACCTCACCCTTTGTCAATGCCCTGCTATTTCTCAGCGCCTGCACATCAGTACAAATGTGAGAAGCACATCCAATATCTAATACCCATGATGTAGAAATAGATAGATTGACTTCTAATAGATATATACCTGAAGTGGAAGTCTCACTTCGCTTCTTCTTAAGATCCTCCAAGTATACCTTGCAATTCCTATTCTAGTGCCCGGTCTGACTGCAGTGGAAGAAGGTAGCATTCTTGGCAACCCCTCCTTTAGGCTTCAGTGCCTTGCCTTTGCCCTTGGCTTGGGATTTTCCCTTGCCTTTGGGCTTGCCTTTGCCCTTATGCTTCTGGACCATCAGAATGGGCTTAACCTTCTTAAGGTTAACCTCAGCAGTTCATAACATACTAAGGAGCTCGGGCAGTGGCTTGTCAATCTCGTTCATGTTATAGTTCAGAACGAATTGACTATAGCTATCCGGCAAGGATTGCAAGATTAAGTCAGTGGCCATCTCTTGGCCAAGTGGGAACCCCAGTCTTTGTAGGTTCTCTATGTACCCAATCATCTTGAGTACATAAGGACCTACGGGAGCCCCGTCTCACTGAAACAATGCCTTAGAGATCTCAAATCTCTCATGCCTCGCTTGTCCGATATAGTTGGCAAAGATGCTCAACCATATCGTAGCGCCCATCAACTCGTGTTGCTTCAAGCTCCGAGTTCATGGTCGCGAGCATTAGAGATACATCTAATGCGTTGTCTTGATGTGTCTTGTAAGCATCTTTGTCTGCTCATGGGCATTGGCGGGAGGAGCCTCCGAATGGGCCGCTCCAGAATACGCTCCTGGGTGAGAACTATTCTCAAGTTCCTGTACCCATCCAGGAAATTCGCTCCGTTGAGCTTGTCCTTCTCAAGGACAGATCGCAGGGAGAAGGAATTCGTGTTCGACGTCATGGTTATCTACAACAGAAAATTTGCAGAAATAAATATCATATTCTTTTAAAATCATTTAATTAGGCCTTTAATTAAATGATGCTCCCACTGAATTCTATAATTCTTGTGGGACAAGATCCACATCATACTAACCCTTGAGTTAGCTTTGGCTAATACGCCCAAGGCTTAGTATGATCGGTAGGTAACGATTACCAATTACATCTCTATGCAACTCTTGTTTATAGGGTAAAATCCGCATTTATATTAAAACTCGAGTTAGCTTTGGCTAATACACCCGAGAGTTAATATAGATGTGATTTTGACCTATCTTTTCTAACCGTTGGAAGAATGCCTATAGTTGACTCGATCTAACCGAGCAACTAGGAATACTCAATCTAATTGAGTTTGTATTCACCCATGCGTTGATAGGCGGGACCAAGATTGTCCCTCCGTACCCTACCAAGATAATATGTATTGCTCTGCTTTGGCAGATTCAACAATACATGTGATCGAGGTAGTGATAGGTATCACGACACGGTTAGGCATTTAGAGTTGGTTCGATCGAGATCTAATCTAATCGAAAAGGATGCATCTTGTGCACGACTTAGATCTAATCTAATCGCAAGGGTGCATCATGTGCACGACTTAGATCTAATCTAATCGTAAGGCACCAATTAATTAATTACTTATTAAACATGCATCATATACATAAGCAATTAACTAATTAATCTATTTGTGATTTAGTCATGGCCCTACTACGATCCTCTCAAGCCAATGAGAAGATCGAATGGTCAACCTAGGGTCAACAGCTTCTCCAAGCTCCTCCCTTTGACCACCTTGTGTTGCTCGTGCCCGCCTCGGAACTCCGTCTCGTGTGGACCCTCCACCGCTCCAATTTGTACATTACAATTTGAAACTCGAGTTACATTCGAGTCTAAATCTAATTTACAACCAGAATATATGAGAAAGGCACGACGCGCAGGTCGCGAAAAATAAAAACATACAACACGCGCAAACACATAACGGCACGCAGGCCGTATTATGAATTAAAACACAATCCAATCATATTGGGTTTTTGGGCCATGACTATCACAAAATTAATATATAATTCGAAATTATATATTTTTCATAATTTTCTATAATTTTAAAATTAATTTTTACAAGTAAAATTTCCCGGCGGTCCCGTTTAGCGGTTTCGGGCGCAATCGCGGAACGGATCCTCTTGCGGGGCCAGGGGCAGCGCCCCTACCCGCGATCTAACCATCGCGAGGGTTCCTTTGCGATCCAACAGCGCCTTTGAGAAGAATTTTCCCGGCGGTCCCGATTAGCGATTTCGGGCGCAATCGCGAAGCAGATCCCCTTGCGGGGTTAGGGGAGTGCCCCTACCCACGATCTAACCATCATGAGTTGCTCTTAAGCGATCCTACAGCGCCTTCGCTCGCTATCCCAAACGGATTTGGGTCGAAACATCAACGTTTTTGGAAAAATCTTCCCGGTAGTCGAAGCCTACAAGCGTCTAAACACTTGTGCTTCGATTACTCGAGAAAAATACTCATAAAAACCCAAAAAACATAATTTTACAGAAAATTACAGAAACTTTAGTTTTCATAAAACCAAAAAACAAACTCGTATTCGCCTTGCACGTGGCTCTGATACCACTGTTGGGTTTTTCGGGCCGCGAAAACCGCTTTTCGCGTCGTGGAAACCCCGAATCACCCAAAGCCGTAGATCCGTGCAAAGAAAACCGAACGAAATACAAATACGAGTTTCAAAACTTTAGATCTATTCCTAGATCTATGTGTTGAGAGCTTTACCCTTGTTGCGCGCCCTTTCGCGTTCCCGCTCGTCCAAGGAGTTGCCGGATCTCAAGACCGTCAAGCGTCGGTCCTCTAGAAGTATCCACACGGACACGTAGGAGGAGAAAACCTTACACAAAGGTGTGCTAGCACCTTGGTAAGATTCGGCCAAGCAAGGAGGAGAGGGAGAGCTTGAGAGGAAGAAGGAAGAAGAAGCACACTTGAATGGAGAAATGAATTCACCATTCAAACCAAAGTGGCCGGCCACTCTTCATGTATAACTCCCCATTAAATGCAATTAATGTGAAGTTATTAAGAAAATGGCTTTGTAACTTCCATGAGGTGGCACCCATGATGATGTGGAGTAACATCATTGGTCCACATCAATGCCAACTCACCAATGAGGTGGCATAAAGTCAAGTCAAACTTGACTTTTAATCTTCCTCTCAAATCAAGTCAAACTTGACCAAATCTCTTCCATGGTTGATCGAATCCAACCATTTGATTCAAGCCAACTTAATATAATGAATCTAATTCATTTAATTAAATTGATTCAATGAGTCAAAATCTAAATTAGACTCATTGAACACATGAATCAACTTGAGTCAAACTCAAGTTAGCCCAATTAGGATTACTCTTAATCCAATTTGATTCATCAAATGAATCTAATCCTCTTGGTTCATCATATGAACCTAATCTCCACCTTTGCTATGAGTAGCTTGAGTGATCTCCACCTTTGCATGATTTGAGAATAGAAAGAGAGCCACGTCAAATTACCTTGTGAGGATTAGAAAAGCTATCATCTTCATTTCATTCATGATGGATGAAATTTACTAAGTATTGAACCAAGGTAAGAATAGAGGTCATGAATGTGTGAGTCTATGAAACATGATACTTACCTGTAACTTCCTTTTACCTTCTTTTGGATATGATCAAGAAAAGTTAGGAGGAGGAGGTACCATCTTAGTTGTTATTTTAGTGGGCTCACTTGCACGAGGCGTGCAAGAATAAGTGTGGGGGATTTGATAAGCTATGAATTGACACATTAATTTTGGGTTAATATTTGGTATTCTTTATATATTTGCACATGTTTAATTCCAATTTTGATCATGTTTCCCCAAACAAGGTCTTTATGAGCTTTATGATGTTTTTCCATCTTATGCCTGATTTATTTCTCATTATGTGAATTTGGTCTTGTAGGGTACTAATGGGTTCATGATTCAAGTGGAGGCATGGTTCACTAAACCAAATTGACCCCAATTGAGCTTGGATTCGAGTCAAACCCCAGCTGGACCAAACCCTAGGTATAAAAGGGAATTTTTGGCACGATGAACAGTGAGCTCGCGCTACTGTTCATCGTGCCAGATTCTTGATGGCGCGGTCGCGACTCCTCCCTTCTTCCAGATCTTCGAATCAAGTTGTCTATATCGGAGTGGAGTTCCTCAGCTTCCAGCAACCGGTTTTCGACCTTCGGCGCATCTCCAGCGAGCATTTTTGTGGGCGAGATACTGTAGCTGTGGGGCGTGATTTTCAGCTCAGACCAGCGGGGTTCTTCTAGTCCGGGTTTCCATTCCTTCACGGGATTATCGGCGGTGGTCCTCCGGTGATTCTGAACCCTTTCCGACAGCACCTCAACGTTCCTAGCTTCATTTCTCAGCTCGCGATTCCAGTTCAGAAAAATGCAGCAGCGTGCCGCAGAGAATCATTTCAGAAACTGACAACGCTGGAGATTTGTGAGTTGGTACAAGTGAATCTGAGGTTGTCTTGAAGCTTGAGGACACCAAACCGATCTCTGTTGGAGTGTTCTCTGCAGGTTCTTTGTGTGACGGCAAAGAGAAGACAAATTGATTTCAGATTTGAGTTGTAGGGATGTTAGATTTTCTTTGCAGTTTGTTTCTAACTTAGGTTTCTTTGTTTTTACACTTTTGTTTCTGAATCTGATAGTTTATAGCTTGGATTTAGTTGTAGTTTCATTTTCTACATGAATCTGATATGTTGAGTTTTGTTTTTGTGTGCTGTTTAGTTCTGTTCGTGCAGCATAACTGCTGAAATTTTGTTTTCTTTATTTGATATCAGCATTTCTGTTTTAACCTTCTATCCATTGATAATTTAGTTGGAGTTATAGAATAGAGAATTTGTAGTGTGATGAGTTAGATGTGATGTTAGGCTCTTGAACATTTTGTTCTGCAGTTAATTACATTGAATTCTGCAACTTGGTTCCCATTTGGTCAATCTAATTAGTTAAGTGCATTGAGTTTAGATTAATTTCTAAGGACCTAAGGTTAGTTCTTAAGTTTGTTTAGGAATAATTTAGAATTTGTGGTTTTCATAAGAGCAATTTGGTTGAATTCCATTTAATGCAAATGTGGGATAAGTGTTTCATTCCTTACTTGTTTTAAAATTCATTGTTGTGGAAATTAACTATTGCCAGCAAGTTCAATTCTGTTCTCTTTTGCATTTTAATACCAAACCCCCATTTTATATCTAGAAAATCCAAAAAGAGTGTTCTTAATCCAAGACAAGCATGTTTCTAGCATAATCCTTGAAAAATTTGACTCGGGCCTTATACTAAAACATTTCCTTGTGAAGTTGTGGGTTTTCGATCATAACATTACTTTGGGAGTTTATTTGTGACATCGATTTTGATAGCTACCAATGGCCTAGTATTTGAGTATGAGCCATTACCATCTGCTCATGCTGTCTGGGTAACCTTTAGAGAGAAATACAGTGGAGTCAGTCTGAGTAAGCTCCGTCAGCTAACTATCAAGTTTGATAGCTATAAAAAACGCTCGAATGTTACCATGGTCTAACATCTCAGGGAGATGGGTAACATGATTCGAGAGCTTAAGACTGCTGGTTATGTGTTGACTGATGAACAACAGGTTCAAGCAATTATCCATTCCCTTCCTGATACTTAGGAAACGATGAAACAGAATCTGACCCACAATGAGAGTATCAAGACTTTCACTGATGTTTCACGCCATGTGGAACTTAAGGCGGAGAGGATTGAATCCGCAAGGATTTCTGGTCAAGATTTTGTAGTTGAAGGTTCTGGTTCCAAGAATAAGAAAAGATGGTTTAAGAAAGGAAAGGGAAAAGGAAAGAAGGCTAGTGTTGTTGCTGTTAAAAACCAAATCAAGAAGAAAGGAAAGATATATGGATAGAGACCTATGAGCAAGTTGACATGCTTCAACTGTGGCAAGAAGGGCCATTATGCTCGGGAGTTTGCTCAGCCTAAAAAGGTAGATCCATCTTTGTCTTCTTTCCACGAACAATATGTTGCAAGTACAATGTTGTTAGTTGATTTGTATCCTTTGTGGATTGTAGATTTAGGAGCAATGAACCACATAACACGTGATCGAGCTACATATGCGGAGTATCGTCGGGTACCAGCTGGCAAAAAATGGATATATGTAGGAAACAATGCAAGAATTGAAGTAAAAGGAATTGGCACTTGCAAGCTCAATCTACGTGGTGGGCGTACCTTGTTTCTGCATGATGTCCTGTATGCTCCTGAGATTCGACGGAATCTAGTTTTCGTCATTTGTCTTCTTGATTTAGGTTACAATATAAATTTTTATAGTCATTGTGTGGAACTTCGAATTAACTCTATATTAATTGGGTATGATTATGTAACAAATGGTTTTATGGTTCTTGATGTAGAACCAAATAATAATGATGATTGTTTTTCAAACATTGCTCTTACTAGTTATGCTGATGTTAATAATGAAATTTGGCATGCTAGGCGACATATAGGACAAGAATGAATGAATAGATTAGATAAGGAGGACCTTTTAGTCACTCATGCTAAGATCAACTTGTCTATATGTGAGCATTGTCTTGCTGGAAGGACGACAAAGAAACCATTTGGTAAGACTATTAGGGCTAAATCACCATTACAATTAATTCATTCGGATATTTGTGGTCTAATGAATATGAAGGATAGAAATGGAAGTTTTTATTTCATTACATTTATTGATGACTTCACACGTTTTGGTCCTGTGTATTTGATTTCTCATAAATTAGAAGCATTGGATTGCTTTATTCGTTACTTGAATGAAGTTGAGAATCAATTGAAACGTATGGATAAAACCTTGCGCACTGATCGTGCAGGTGAATATTTGTCTGATCAGTTCAAGATAATATGTAATGAGAAAATGATTATTAGACAGCTTACTATCCCTGGAACTCCACAGCAAAATGGGGTTGCTGAAAGAAGAAATAGGACTCTTCTTGAAATGGTTAGGCCTATGATGGCGTAGGCTAATTTACCAATCTCCTATTGGAGAGATGCATTATTAGTTGTGACATATCTTTGCTCGGTTGTGCTTGCACTTCACCGGCGCTTGGACAGGAAGAAGAGGAAAGGCGGCGTCACTACTCCCTGTGGCGGTTGCGGCAGAAGGAAGGCTAGGGCACTGTGGTCGGCTGCCGGCGCTAGGGCATAGCAAGGACAACAACAAAATGGCCGCTGGTGAGAGATGGAACCGTGGCCGTCGGCTTCCGGCTAGGGCATAGCGGCGGCGGGTAGAGGAGAGGTCGGCAGTGAATCAAGGCTAGAGCACAGAGGAGAGACCGGCGTAGCCGGCAGAAGGTCGGCGCTAGGGCTCCTATGGCCGGCGGTATCTCGGGAAGAAGAAGAAGTGGAAGGGGAGGAAGAAAAATCGCCGTGGTCGGCGGTTAGGGTTCGGGTGAGCAGGCGCGGGCGAAGAGAAGGAAATGGCGAGGAAGAGAGAAAATAAAGGAAAAGAAATAAGAAAAAGGAATTTATAAAATAAACAATTCCTCACTTAAATGGGTAGCCTAAACAGGCTTTTCCGGATCCCGTTCTTGTCCCCGTTAACTCGTCCATACGAGCTCCGAAAAATTCCCGAAAAATTTCCAAAAATTCCGAAAAAATTCCCTTATTAATATTCACCTATTTTCCGGTATTTTACAGCATGCCTAGTGACAAGGGCTTCACCTTCAACGGCATACTCTTCTACATCACTTTCCATCAATGGTGGCAAGGCATTATCATCTTCAGACTCACTCTCAGTTTCAATATCACCATTTTCTTTCAAAAGCATACTTCTTTTGTTTGGACATTGTGAAGCGATATGTCCTCTTCCCAAACACTTAAAGCATTTAATATCTCTATTTCTTGAAGATTGGATAGGTTCTTTACCTTTAACCAATGGAGAATTAGCATCTTTATTCTTCAAAAACTCGGTCTTACTCTTTGATGCAACTTTATCATCTCTTTTGTTCCAACTAGATTTCCAAGTGGATGATTTAGAACTTTGACCATGTTTGATTGAACCCTTCCTTTTGAGTTGCCTTTCAACTTTCATGGACATATGCACCATATCTTCAAGCTCCACATAATGTTGCAACTCTACTATATTTGCAATTTCTGAATTCAAACCTTGTAAAAATCTTGCCATGGTTGCTTCTCGGTCCTCCTCCACATTGGCTCGAATCATGGCAATCTCCATCTCTTTGTGGTATTCCTCCACCGTATTGGATCCTTGGGTTAGACTTTGTAGCCGTTGGTACAAATCTCGATAGTAATGTGATGGAATGAACCTCTTCCTCATAATTGATTTCATCTCTTCCCAAGTGCCAACGGGTCTCTCGTTGTTTCTTCTCCTGCTTAGAATAACTTGATCCCACCAAATAATAGCATAATCAATAAATTCGACAGCAGCAAGTTTTACCTTCTTCTCTTCAGAGTAGTTGTTGTTGGGCTTTTCGGGCCGCGAAAACCGCTTTTCGCGTCGCGGAAACCCCGAATCACCCAAAGCCGTAGATCCGTGCAAGGAAAACCGAACGAAAATTACGAGGACGAGTTTCAAAATCTTAGATCTACTCCTAGATCTACATGTTAAGAATTTTACCCTTGAAGCGTGCCCTCGCAAATCCTGCTCGTCCAACGGTACGCCGGATCTCGAGAGTGTCAACGTAGACACTCCAATAAAGATATCCACACGAACAAGGAGTGTCTCTCACACTCAAAGGATGGAGAAGAGAGACCCCAAGTGTGCTAGCACTTGCTAGGGCTCTCGGATGGAATGGAAGAAGAAAGGAGATCAAAGAAGAGAGGATAAAAACCAAGAACACTCTTCTATGTGACCTTCACTTACCCTTTCTACTTTTGGGAACTCAAATCACCCTCTCCACTCTTGGAACCTCATGGCAACAGCACCATGGAGAGAAGAGAGACCACCCAAGGAGGAAGAAGAAGGAGTTAATAACAATTAAAATGAAAAACATCAATTCCCTTCATTTTGAGTGGCCGGCCACAATGAGAGTAATTACTCTCATTAATGTGGCCGGCCACATTAAAACAAAGAAGGAAGTGTAACTTCCATTAGGTGGCATAATCATGTATTAACTATGATGATGTGGCACATCATCATTGGCCACTTAATGCCAAGTCACACATATGATGTGGCAAAGTCAAGTCAAACTTGACTCTTCCTCTTCCTCTCAAGTCAAGTCAAACTTGACTTAATCTCTCTCATGGTTGATCTAATCCAACCATTTAATTCAAGCCAATTTAATATAATGAATCTAATTCATTTAATTAAATTGATTCAATGAATCATAATCTAAATTAGATTCATTGAATACATGAATCAACTTGAGTCTAACTCAAGCTAGCCCAATTTGCATTACTCTTAATCCAATTTAATTCATCAAATAAATCTAATCCTCTTGGTTCATCATATGAACCTAATCTCCATCCACTTGTTCTTTGTGTGTGACCCAATAGGTTCTTGTAACGTTGGCAATGTTCCAAAACTCCTTTAGAAACATAAGCAATGAGCGGCATCTAGCAATACATCATTGCTACCCAAGTTACAAGAATGTAGAGATCCAACATCACCTTGTGACTACTAATTGTGACTCCTCACAATATGTGACATTGTCCTTCTATCCTAGACATCTAGATTGATCAATATGAGGCATAGACCGTGTCATCCCCTAATCAATCTAAATCTTGAACTCCAAGTAGACTCACTCGATCAAATGAGCTCAACATCTCATGTTGACTCATTTGGGCATGGCCATGCACTTCGTGGTCTAACTCTATCAAGAATATTGTTGTCACTCCCGTCATATGGGAGGGATAGATCCCATCTACATCACTCACATCCCTCTGCATAATTTGTTACATACCCAGTAATCGCCTTTATAGTCCACCCTGTTACGGGTGACGTTTGACGAAACCAAAGTACATAACTCCTTATGTAGGGATCCATGGTGACTTCAGGTCAAAGGACTAATAGTCATACTAATAGCCACATGAGAAAGTATGTGACACTCATGTAACGATCCATGATACTTTCTCATGGCGGGTCATTCAGTATACATTCTCTAATGCATACCCATGTGTCAGCTTGATATCTCTATATCCATGACTTGTGAGATCAAGTCATCGAGCTGACCTACATGCTAGTCTTATTGTATTAACATTGTCCCTGAATGTTAATACTCGACTAGGAATGATTTAGAGTAGTGTTCCCTATATTATCTCACTATCGATTCAACTAATCGATTGATATAGGTATGAACCTTCTACTCAAGGACGCTATTATACTTAGTCTATTTGGCACTAATACAAATAAGTATAATAACCAAACAAATGCCTTTATTAATATACAAGAATATGATACAATGAGTCCATACAATCATCAAATGATTGACTCTAGGGCTCTAACTAACAGTTGTGACAATCAAATACTAATTCCACTTTCTTTTCCCACTCCAAATATGCGTCTGGATCACTTTTGCCTTGAAAAGAAGGAATCTTCAATTTGATATTTCCCAAGTTTCTATCAACATAATCAGTCATCCTTCCCCTTCTACCACCAATTTTGATGCCACCAGATTTGCCACTAGAAACTCTATCATCAATGTCCTCAGAAATGCCATCATCATCATCGTTGTTGTATTCACGGTTATATTGCCTTGAAATTCGTGTGGGAACTCTACCAGCTTTGCTATTTTGCAATTCAGTAATTACAGCATCTTGTCTCTCCAATCTGTCGAGGATTTGATTGAATCTGATTTCCATGCGTTCCAAGTGTTGTCTCAAGGCACGTTGTTCAAGTGTTTCTCTAGGTCTTGTTTCTTCTCCACTTGTCGCTATTAATGCAATCTGTTGTCACTCAATCACTCAACTCGCTAATGTTAGCTCTTTAAGGAACTTGGAATTGTGGCAATTCCTTGTAAACTATCTTTGACTGATTGAAAATCCCAAAGGTATAGGATAAAAGAAAGGAAATGATAGAAGAATGCAAATTGCAGAATTGAAAAATTAAATTAAGTTCAGAAAGGAAATTTGCTAGAATTGAATCTAGGCAAAACTTATGCGAATGCGGGACTAAGAGATAAAGATATTTGAAATAAGAACTGAAAAGGATCTTGCCAGAACTTAATTTAGGCAGGTGTAGAATTAAATCTAGGCAAAACTTTAAAAGAAATGCAGAATGGGAAAGTGTAAGTATATTAGGCAAAACTTTAAAGGAAATGCGGAATAGGAAAGTGCAAGTATATTAGGCAAAACTTTAAAGAAATTGCGAAATTGGAAGGTGCAAATATACTAGGCAAATTATTAAAGAAAAATGCGGAATTGGAAAGTGTAAATATAATAGGCAAAACTTTAAAAGAAATGCAGAATTGGAAAGTACTAGTATAGAAATAACAATTCCCTACACACAACTTTTTTTTATTTTTTTTTTGAATTTCGGCCCCTTTTTTTAGCCGAAATATATATATATATATATTTTTGAATTTCGGCGTTTTTTTTTTTACAATTTTTTTTGCCGATTTTTTTTTTTAAATGTCAACTCTTTTTTTTTACCGAAAATAATTTGCTAGCACCAAGACGAATAAAACTCACTAGGATTGAGATGATAATGATAAGCAGATAATTTTGAACAAATTGACAATGTTTCAAGCACAAAGAGAAAAGGATAACCAAATCGATTTAGAAAACTTGGCTCTGATACCAAATGATGTGAACCCAACGAGAGAGATATCTCAAGAACCCACAACGAATTGAAAACAGAAAGAAGGAAGGTCTAAGTCGATAAGATGGATGAAAAGAAACCTCGACCCAATGCTTAGAAAAAGCACGAACCTTGGTATAGAAGATGGAAGACGCCACAACCTTGGGATTGAGGTTGATAAGTCTTCGAACGCCACAAGGAGATGCCTTGATAAGTTCAAGTTCAATGAAGAACCAACAAGCGAGAGCCTCACCGTGTTTTAGATTGAAAAATATATCAAAGATACATGTGTGGCCGTCACCCCCTTTATTTATAGCTATAAGGTGACCAAAAAACCCTAAAAGGCCAAAAGAAAGCCCATTTAGTAAAAGCCCATATAGACTACTTAGCCATTTTAAGCATATGACATTATTACAACCCAAATAAAGGTAAAAATGAGTCCAAATTGAGCCAGCATATCCATACTACATAGATATGAGACTTAAATACTAATTTAGCTCATCTAAGGCTCGAATTAGATTACTAAGCCGGATGACTTGCTCTTGGTCAAACCTTCTTCAATAGTAGCTTTGGCCTTCACATCTTCAATTAGCACATTAAGTGCTTCCTTCATCTTTTTAGCCCTAGCCCTTGTAATTGGTCCTCCATTGATGCATAATGGATCATCATTAATATCTGGAGTGGATTGAGCATGACCCATATCACTAGCTTGTTGCGCAACTTGTTCTCTTTCATTTATTCCATCAGGGATAGATCCCATCTACATCACTCTCATCCCTCCGCATAATTTGTTACATATCCAGTAATCGCCTTTATAGTCCACCCAGTTACGGGTGACGTTTGACGAAGCTAAAGTATGTAACTCCTTATGTAGGGAACCATGGTGACTTCAGGTCCAAGGACTAATAGTCATACTAATAGCCACATGAGAAAGCATATAACGATCCATGATACTTTCTCATGGCGGGTCATTCAGTATACATTCTCCAATGCATACCCATGTGTCAACTTGATATCTCTATATCCATGACTTGTGAGATCAAGTCATCGAGTTGACCTACATGCTAGTGTCGTCACATTAACATTGTCCCTGAATGTTAATACTTGACTAGGAATGATTAAGAGTAGTGTTCTCTATATCATCTCACTATCGATTCAACCAATCGATTGATATAGATAAGAACCTTCTATTCAAGGATGCTATTATACTTAGTTATTTGGCACCAATACAATTAAGTATAATAACCATCAAGAAATGCCTTTATTTATATATAGGAATATGATACATCGAGTCCATACAACAATCATCATATGATTGACTCTAGGGCTCTAACTAACAATCTCCCACTAGCACTAGTGCCAATCAGTGTAGGCACTAAGGTCCAATGACCTAGTGTGACCATCATGCTTTCTCTGTGCAAAGCCTTGGTCAAGGGATCATCTATGTTAGCCTCTGTAGGTACTCTACAAATCTTCACATCTCCTCTATCAATGATCTCTCGAATGAGATGGAAGCGCCGTAATATATGTTTGGTCCGCTGGTGTGAGCGAGGTTCCTTAGCATGTGCAATTGCTCAATTGTTGTCACAATAGAGCTCTATGGGATCCACAATACTAGGAACCACCCCAAGCTCAGTAATGAACTTCCGGATCCAAACTGCCTCCTTTGCTGCTTCTGATGCAGCAATATACTCAACCTCTATTGTAGAATCAGCAACTATGTCCTGCTTCGAACTCTTCCAGCTCATAGCACCACCATTCAAGCAAAACACGAACCCAGACTGCGATCTATAATCATCCTGGTTAGTTTGGAAGCTGGCATCACTGTAACCCTTTACAGCTAGCTTATCATCGCCTCCATATATCAAGAAATATTCTTTAGTCCTTCTCAAGTACTTAAGAATATTCTTGACCGCTATCCAGTGACACTCACCTGGATCTGACTGGTATCTACTCGACATGCTCAAAGCATACAAGACATTAGGACAAGTGCATAGCATGATGTAAATGATAGATCCTATGGCGGAGGCATAAGGGATCATATTCATGTGGTCTCTCTCCTCTCTAGAAGAGGGATTTTGAGTCTTCGAAAGACTCACACCATGTGACATCGGCAGAAATCCCTTCTTGGAGTTCTGCATGGTAAACCGTAATAAAACCTTGTCAATATATGTACACTGACTTAGGCCAAGCAATCTCTTAGATCTATCTCTATAGATCTTTATGTCTAGAATACAGGCTGCTTCACCTAAATCCTTCATTGAGAAACAATTCCCTAGCCAAGTCTTTACAGACTACAGCAAAGGGGTGTCATTCCCAATGAGTAGTATGTCATCCACATACAATACAAGGAGGACAACTGTATTCTCAACAATCTTCTTGTAGACACAGGGTTCATCTTCATTCTTGATGAAACTAAACTATTTAATCGCATCATCGAATCGAAGATTCCAGCTCCAATAAGGTTGCTTTAGTCCATAAATGGACTTATGCAGCTTGCATAATGCTGTGGATCTACAAAACCCTGAGGTTGTGTCATGTACACATCCTCGAGTAAGTTTCCATTCAGAAACGCGGTTTTGACATCCATCTGCCAGATCTCATAATCATGGTATGTTGCAATAGCAAGCATGATCCGAATGGACTTAAATATCGCTACTGGAGAAAAAGTTTCATCATACTCAATACCATAAATTTGCTTGAAACCTTTAGCTACCAGACGACCCTTATATATAAGTCCATCCATGTCAGTCTTTCTCTTAAAGACCCACTTACACCCAATGGGTTTGACCCCCTCAGGTGGATCAACCAAAGTCCATACTTGGTTGGTGTACATGGATTCCATTTTGGATCTCATGGCTTCTAGCCATTTCTCAGAATCTGGTCTCATCTCAGCTTCCTGATAGGAGGTAGGCTCATTCTTAATGAGCATAGCATCATCATGGTCAGACAAGAGAAATGAGTATCTCTTAGGCTGACGACGTACCCTATCAGACCTGCGAAGAGGTAGGTCTACATGAACTGGTTGTTGTTCCTCAACACTTTGTGGTTCCGGTTCAACTTCCATCAAGGCTTCAGTGCTATGGTCCATATCCTGAACTTCTTCAAGATTTGACGTAATCCTACTAGTTTTTCTAGAAACAAAGTCCCTTTCTAGAAAAACCCCAGTCTTAGCCACAAGTACTTTGTGTTGACTAGGAATGTAGAAGTAATATCCCTTCGTTTCCTTGGGATATCCTATAAAATAGCACTTATCAAATTTGGGTCCCAGTTTGTTCGAGACTTGACGTCAAACGTAAGTCTCACAACTCAAAATCCTCATAAAAGACACATGGACATCTCTCCCAGTGTATATCCTATATGGTGTATAACCTTGGATGGAACACGGTTGAGTATGAAGGCTGCTGTGTCCAGAGCATAGCCCCAAAGAGATACAGGAAGATCTGTGTGACTCATCATAGACCATACCATATCTAATAGGGTACGATTCCTCCTTTCGGATACACCATTCCACTGTAGTGTTCCAGGAGGAGTGAGTTGGGATAGAATCCCACACTCACCTAGATAGTCACGAAACTCATGGCTAAGGTATTCACCACCTCGATCTGATCGAAGTATCTTAATACTCTTGCCAAGCTGGGTTTGTACTTCATTCTTGAATGCTTTGAACTTTTCAAAGGATTCTGACTTATGTATCATCAGATACACATAACCATATCTACTGAAGTCATCAGTAAATGTAATAAAGTACCTATAACCACCTCTGGCAATGACATTGAAAGGGTCATACATCACTATGTATAAGTCCTAACAAGTCTGTCGCTCTTTCGCTGTGTCAACTAAAGGGAGTCTTGGTCATCTTGCCCGGTAGGCATGACTCGCATGTCTCATATGATTCGAAATCAAATGAGTCCAGAAAACCATCTTTATGGAGCTGGGATAAGCGTTTGCCATTTATATGACCTAAGCAATAGTGCCAGAGATAGGTTTGGTTCATTTCATTTGATTTAAGCCTTTTGGTATTTATGTTATAGATGGGGTTCTCTAAGTCTAGAATATAGAGTCCGTTTATCAGAGGTGCACTACAATAGAACATATCATTTAAATAAACTGAACAACATTTGTTCTTTATTATAAATGAAAAACCTTTCTTGTCTAAACAAGAAACTGAAATTATGTTCTTAGTAAGAGCAGACACATAACAACATTCATCTAATTCTAGTACAAGCCCAGAGGGCAGAGATAAATAGTAAGTCCCTACAGCAACAGCAGCAACCCGTACTCCATTGCCTACTCGTAGGTCCACCTCGCCCTTCATCAATGCCATGCTATTTCTCAATGCCTGCACATTAGTACAAATGTGAGAAGCACATCTGGTATCTAATACCCATGATGAAGAAATAGAGAGATTAACTTCTATAACATATATACCTGAAGTAGAAGTCTCACTTCTCTTCTTCTTAAGATCTTCTAGGTACACTTTGCAGTTCCTCTTCGAGTGCCCGGTCTGACCGCAGTGGAAGCAGGTAACATCCTTGGCAACCCCTCCTTTGGGTTGCAGTGCCTTGCCTTTGCCCTTGGCTTGGGACTTTCCCTTACCTTTATGCCTTTGCACCATCAAAATGGAGTTGGGCTTAACCTTCTTAAGGTTGAGCTCAGCAGTTCTTAACATGCTTAGCAGCTCGGGCAGGGGTTTATCAATTTCGTTCATGTTGTAATTTAGAACAAATTGATTGTAACTATCCGGTAAGGATTGCAAGATCAAGTCAGTGGCCAACTCTTGGCCAAGTGGGAATCCCAACCTCTGTAGGTTTTCTATGTACCCAATCATCTTGAGTATATATAGGCCTACGGGAGTCCCGTCTTGCATCTTGCACTGAAATAGTACCTTAGAGATCTCGAATCTCTCGTGCCTTGCTTGTCCTTGATATAGTTGATGAAGATGTTCAACCATATCATAAGCACCCATCAACTCGTGTTGCTTCTGAAGCTCAGAGTTCATGGTTGCGAGCATGAGACAGGACACATCTAATGTGTCATCTTGATGCTTCTTGTAAGCATCTTTGTCTGCTCGTGTGGCAGTGGCAGGAGGTGCCTCGGGAATGGGCTGCTCCAGGACGTACAATTTTCGTTCCTGTGTGAGAACAATTCTCAGGTTTCTGTACCAGTCCAGGAAGTTAGCTCCATTGAGCTTGTCCTTATCAAGTATAGAACGCAGGGAGAAGGTGTTCGTGTTTGATGACATGGCAATCTACAAAAGAAAATGTAGAAAATAAATATCATATTCCACTAATCATTTAATTAGACATTTAACTAAATGATGCTCCCACTGAATTATAGAACTTTTGTAGAATCAAGTCATGGATGTGGTCAAACCACACCTACTAGATTCTAACCAACTAGCTATAATTCTTGCGGGACAAGATCCACATCATACTACGCCTTGAGTTAGCTTTCGCTAAATCGCCCAAGACTTAGTATGATCGGTAGATAACTAATTATCAATTACATCTCTATGCAACTCTTGTTTATAAGATCAAGATCCACATTTATATTAAAACTTGAGTTAGCTTTGGCTAAATCGCCCAAGAGTTAATATAAATGTGATTTTGTCCTATCTTCCAACAATTGGAAAATACTTATAGTTATACCCAATCCAATTGAGTTAACTAGTTATACTCAATCTAATTGAGTTTGTACTCACCCAAGCGTTGATAGGCGGGACCAAGACTGTCCCTCCGCACCCTACCAAGATAATACGCGTTGCTCTACTTTGGCAGATTCAACAACAACATGTGATCGAGGTAGTGATGGGTATCAAAACGTGGTAGGCATTTCGAGTTGATCGATTAAGATCTAATCTAATTGTTAATGTGTATCATATACGCGATTAAGATCTAATCTAATCGTTAAGATGTATCATATACACGATTAAGATCTAATCTAATCGTTAAGGCACTAATTAATTACTCTACTCTAGCATGCATCATATACGCACAAGCAATTAATTAAATTTTGATTAGGTCATGGCCCTACTACGATCTTCTCAAGCCAATGAGAAGATCGGACGGTCAACCTAGGGTCAACAGCGTCTTCAAGCTCCTCCCTTTGATCGCCATGTGTTGCTTGCACCCTCCTCGTAACACCGTCTCGAGTGGACCTTCCACCGCTTCATTTTTGTACATTATAAATTTGAAACTTGAGTTACATTCGAGTCTAAAATCTATTTACAACAAGAATTAAATTAGAAAGGCACGACGCGCAGGTCGCGTATCAAATACAACACGCATAATCACACAAAAATGGCACGCAGGCCATATTATGAATTACAACACATATTTCCAATCAAATTAGGTTCTTTGGGCTATAGCCATCACAAAATTATATATAATTCTAAATTATATAATTTCCATAAATTTCTATAATTTTATACCTATTTTTACAATTTTATGAGTTACAACTTCCCGGCGATCCCGTTTAGTAATTTTCGGGCACGATCGCGGGACAATGCCCCTTGGAGGGTTAGGGGCAGCACCCCTACTCGTGAAATGAGTCTCATGAGTGTCCTACGATGATTTAACAGCGCCTTAAGCCACTGTCCCAAAACATTTTGGACGAGACCTTGCTGTTTCGAAAGGTGTTTCTCGGTAGTCGAAGCCTACAAGTGTCCAAACACTTGTTGCTTCGCCTTTACAAGAAAAATACCCATAAAATCCATAAAAATAATAAAATCACAGAAACTCACAGATCTATAATTTTTCATAAAAATACAAAATGAAACAAGCACATGCTTCATACGTGGCTCTGATACCACTATTGGGACTTTCGGGCCGCAAAAACCGCCTTTTTGCGTTGCGGAAACCCCGAAGTTCCATGCCACCGGATCCGTACGAAGATTAAAATTTTAAATATACAAGTTTTCTAATCCTAGATCTACATGATAGAGAAGTTATACCTTTGATGCGTAGCCCTTCGCTTATCCCGCTCGTCCAAAATTTGCCGGATCTCAAGGGTATCAAGTGAACACCCCTCTATGTGTATCCACACGAGCAAAAATGGAGAAGAAACCTTTAGAGTGGGCTAGCACTCTTGAAGGTTTCGGCCAAGGTGGAGGAGAGGGAGAGAAGAAGATGAGAGGAGGAAGAAGGAGTGAATGAGCACACACAACATTCAACACCACTTAAAGTGGCCGACCACTTCAAGAGGGGTTTTTAAACTCCATGGAATACTAAGAGTCACAACTCTTGATCTCCCTCATGAGGTGGCACACACATGTACTATCCTTGATGATGTGGAACATCATCATTGGCCCACTCTATGCCAACTCACAAATGAGGTGGCATTGGTCAAGTCAAACTTGACCTTGCATCTTCCCTTCTCAAGTCAAGTCAAACTTGACCTCTTCTCTTCCATGGTTGATCAAATCTAACCATTTGATTCAAACTAATTTAATTTAATGAATCTATAACCATTGAATTAAATTGACTTAAAGAATCCAAATCTAATTAGACTAATTTAACACATGAACCAAATTGAGTCCAACTCAATTAGTTTAATTAGGATTACTCTCAATCCAATTTGGTTCATCACATGAACCTAATCCTCTTGGTTCTCCATATGAATCTAATTTCCATCTAATTGCCCTTTGTGTGTGACCCTATAGGTTCTTTTAACATTGGCAATGCTCCTAAACCCATTTAGAAGCATAAGTAATGAGTAGTATCTAGCAACACATCATTACTACTCAAGTTACAAGAATGTTGAGATCCAACATCATCTTGTGACTACTAATTGTGACCCTTCACAATATATGACAATGTCCTTCTATCCTTGAAATCTAGATTGATCAATGTGAGGCATAGACCGTGTCATCCTCTAATCAATCTAAATCTTGAACTCCAAGTAGACTTACTCTAATCAAATGAGTTCAATATCTCATATTGACTCATTTGGGCATGGCCATGCACTTAGTGATCTCACTCTATCAAGAATAATGATGTCACTCCCATCATATAGGAGGGATAGATCCCAACTACATCACTCACATCCCTCCATATAATTTGTTACATACCCAGTAATCGCCTTTATAGTCCACCCAGTTACGGGTGACGTTTGACGAAGCTAAAGTATGTAACTCCTTATGTAGGGAACCATGGTGACTTCAGGTCAAAGGACTAATAGTCATACTAATAGCCACATGAGAAAGTATATGACACTCATATAACGATCCATGTTACTTTCTCATGGTAGGTCATTCAGTATACATTCTCCAATGCATACCCATGTGTCAACTTGATATCTCTATATCCATGACTTGTGAGATCAAGTCATCGAGTTGACCTACATGCTAGTGTCGTCACATTAACATTGTCCCTGAATATTAATACTTGACTAGGAATGATTAAGAGTAGTGTTCTCTATATCATCTCACTATCGATTCAACCAATCGATTGATATAGATAAGAACCTTCTACTTAAGGATGCTATTATACTTAGTTATTTGGTACCAATACAAGTATAATAACCATAAAGAAATACCTTTATTTATATATAGGAATATGATACATCGAGTTTATACAACAAAGCATCATATGATTGGCTCTAGGACTCTAACTAACATAATCAATCATAAAGAGTACAATTACAGTTTTAAATGATTACAAGTGATTTGAAAACTAAAGAATACCGACAACTTTGTATGATGAAATCTTCAGTAGAATCATCGTCAGAACTTTCGAATGTCATAGAGGCATTTTCTGAGCAGCTCGAAGAAGCAGAAGTCGTTCATAAACTTGTGTTCAAGCTCCTGGTTGAAGGCTATTTTTAGGCGCTTGGAACCACTCCGGGTGCCTGAACCATGTGGTTCGGCCAACCGGCACGCACCACATCAGCTTGATTTTTGTGTTCCGGGAGCCCGGATGACTCTGGGCTCCCGGACTAGCTTTTCCCAGCCCCTTATTTTCTGAAAAATAAAGTTAGTACAGGTAAAAAAAAATATATAATATGAAATTTGACAACCTCTGATTGTCTGGTTCTGACTTTGAGTTCGTCGAAACTCTAAGTCGAACCGATGCTACTGTTCCCTCTTCGGGGACATGTTCTCACCTACTCCTCTCAGGAGAGTTTACCTTTTGTTAGACTGGTCCTCCAGACCGACTGGACTTTTTCTCAGCGTCTGAGTTTTCAGGTCTTCTCTGCTGGACATCCGATCCCGACCTGTCTAGTCTTCCACCTGGTTCGCGACCACCAAGATTTTCACCTAGTGTCCCCGACTCTATGATTTTGCCCAAAGAACCTCAACGCAACACCTAGGGTTACCACCCCCTAGAATTTTCCACTTACCTAACCGCATCTAGGGCTTTTGCCTAAGAACACTTAGGACTCTCCTATAATCTCATTCAAACTTGTTAGATAATAAATAACCTTAACTTTGAACCCTTTACAATTATCAAAACCTAGGTTCAATCTGTTGGGTTCTTCGGGCCGCGAAAACCACTTTTCGCGTCGCGGAAACCCCGAATCGCCCAAGCCACGGATCTCGTGCAAGGAAAACCAAACGAAAAATACGAGTACGAGTTTCATAATTTTAGATCTACTCCTAGATCTATATGTTAAGAGTTTACCCTTGAAGCGTGCCCTTCGTTTAGTCCCGCTCGTCCAAGGAAGCGTTGGATCTCGAGAGTGTCAATGTAGACACTCCTCTAGTGATATCCACACGAACAAGGAGTGGTCTTCTACCACTCAAAGATGGAGAAGAGAGCCCCAAGTGTGCTAGCACTTTTCTAGAGCTCTCGGATGGGAACAAAAAGGAGAAAAGAGAGAAATAGAAGAGAGAATCACATACACTCCTTTAGTACCCTCCTTTATGACCTTCACTTTCCCTTGTGCTCTTGGAAACAACTCAACATCTTCTCCTCACCATGATAGCCACGACCACAGCAACTCAAGAGGAGAGGAGAACCCAAGGAAGAAGAAGGAATAATGACACCACATCAATACCCAAAACAAAAACCTCCACACCATCTAATGTGTGGCCAGCCACACCATAAAGCCCCTCATTAATGTGGCCAGCCACATTAAAACCAATTGGATGTGTAACCTCCAATGAGGTGGCATACCATTATGAGGTGGTGATGTGGCTAATGATGTGGCTAGGTTGGTCATGCCAAGTAGGATGAGTCAACCTTCATGATGATGTGGCAAGACATTAAGTCAAACTTGATGTTTCAACTTCCATTTGGTCAAGTCAAACTTGACCAATTCTCTTCCTTGTTGAGTTAAATCCAACCTTTGATTCAAGTCAATTTTAATTTAATGAATCTAATTCATTAATATAAATTGACCCAATGAATCAAATTTAAATTAGACTCATTCAACATTTGAATCTAATTGAGTCTAACTCAATAAGTCTAATTTTGAATCCAATCTTTGGTGCATCATATGAACCTAATCCAATTGGTTCATCATATGAACCTAATCTCCATCCACATGTTCTTTGTGTGTGACCCAATAGGTTCTTGTAACGTTGGCAATGTTTCTAAACTGTTTTAGAAACATAAGCAATGAGCGGCATCTAGCAATACATCATTGCTACCCAAGTTACAAGAAATGTTAAGATCCAACATCACCTTGTGACTACTAATTGTGACTCCTCACAATATGTGACATTGTCCTTCTATCCTAGACATCTAGATTGATCAATATGAGGCATAGACCGTGTCATCCTCTAATCAATCTAAATCTTGAACTCCAAGTAGACTCACTTGATCAAATGAGCTCAACATCTAATGTTGACTCATTTGGGCATGGTCATGCACTTAGTGGTCTCACTCTATCAAGAATATTGATGTCGCTCCCGTCATATGGGAGGGATAGATCCCATCTACATCACTCACATCCCTCTGCATAATTTGTTACATACCCGGTAATCGCCTTTATAGTCCACCCAGTTACGGGTGACGTTTGTCGAAACCAAAGTACATAACTCCTTATGTAGGGATCCATGGTGATTTCAGGTCAAAGGACTAATAGTCATACTAATAGCCACATGAGAAAGTATATGACACTCATATAACGATCCATGATACTTTCTCATGGCGGGTCATTCAGTATACATTCTCTAATGCATACCCATGTGTCAACTTGATATCTCTATATCCATGACTTATGAGATCAAGTCATCGAGCTGACCTACATGCTAGTCTTATTGCATTAACATTGTCCCTGAATGTTAATACTCGACTATGAATGATTTAGAGTAGTGTTCCCTATATCATCTCACTATCGATTCAACTAATAGATTGATATAGGTATGAACGTTCTACTCAAGGACGTTACTATACTTATTTTATCTGACACTAATACAAATAAGCATAATAACCAAAAACCAATGCCTTTATTAAGAATATGATATACATGAGTCCATACAATCATCAAATGATTGGCTCTAGGGCTCTAACTAACACAATCGTCTGATGCTTTCCACACAACAATCTCTCCCTTTTGATTATGGCAAAAAAATTCAAAGTTAAGTAAAATATAACACAATTATAAAGAACAAAAATGTAATTTGTAGCATAAATATGCATAAGTGCAAAAAGATGCAACAGTCAACAGTTAAAACAACTTGTTATAGCTCCCCTTAATCACTTAACTTAATTTTTTCCTTAACTTTAGAATTTTCTAGCTTTTCTCCCCATTTGTCATATATATAAAAATGAATATTTTATCCTTTAAAAGTACAGAATATGGAGAAAATTTCATAAAGATTGTTAGTTAAGATAAAGATTTTGATAAACACTTAGCTTTAAAAATATTTGATAAACACTTAGGTTTAAAAGGATTTTGATAAATACTTAGCTTGAAAAAGAGTTTGATAAACACTTAGCTTTAAAATTATTTTTTTCTCAAAAAAACTATCTTTTCAAAAGTAAATAATTTTAAAAAATAGTTAAAAAAACTGAACTTTTTTTTTCAAAAATACTTTTAATTTGTTAATGGAAAAATTTAACTAAGAATACTTTAACTTTCAAAGATATTTAACCCTTAACTTAGCTCTTTTCACTACCCCTTGATTAATGCCAAAAATTTCTTTAAGTTTCAGAGTCCTAGAGTCCAAGCATGAGTGTTAAAAAGAAATTCAACATAATCTTTCTTAACAAAATGTCTAACCTTTAGCTACTAGTTGTTTACCATGAGATAGTAGTTTTCACTAGGTTAGTCAAATTAAGTAAATGCTCTAGTTAGTTTGACTAAGCATGGATAACTTAACTTGATTAATTTAACTTGGTATTTATTTCTCAAACTTATATCGATGCATTCTGAAGTCCAGGCAGTACCCTATGCATCTCACACCATTCTAAATATTTTTCATATACAAGCATGATAATCCTAGTGTGCTTGTGAGATGCTCTGGCTGAGACCTAGGGGTACATGCTTTTTAGGGGTAGATACCTAGGCTAAGGCCATTCTTTTGAAAATCTAATAAAATTAAAATTTTGAAAACATTTTTTCTAGGATTTTAAAACCAAGCTGATTTAAAAAAAAACAAAAATTTTGAAATAGCAAAAAAAAGTTTGAAAGTAAACTCTATGCTACTAAGCATATACCTAATTATCTTCTAAGTGCACTGAACTCAAGTTCAGGTAATGGTTTTGTGAAAATATCAGCTAGGTTTGACTTGGACTCAACATAGTTAAGTACAATGTCACCCTTAGCTACATGATACCTTAGAAAGTGATGTTTTACTTCTATATATTTAGTTCTTAAGTGGTGGATTGGATTTTTGGTTAACTTAATTAAACTTATATTATCAATTAAAATTTTTGTATTTTTATATTCTAATTGATAGTCCTTTAAGGTATGCATCATCCATAATAGTTAAGATGCGCATTCTCCCATAGCTAGGTACTCTGCTTCAGTAGTGGATAAAGCAACACAGTGTCGCTTTATGCTTGACCAGCTTATTAGGCACTTACCTAGAAATTGTCAACTTCCACTTGTGCTTTTTCTATCTAGTTTACACTGAGCATAGTCTGAGTTAGAATAGCCAACTAGGTCAAAATAGCTAATCCTAGGGTACCAAAGTCCTACATTTAGGGTTCCCTTAATGTATCTAAGTATTCTTTTAACATTTGTTAGGTGTGATTCTTTTGCACAAGATTGGTACCTTGCACACATTAATTCAATTTCCATTAATTTAGGAAAATCTTTTAAAAACTTAGTATTGGTTGAGCCAAAAATTATGTCATCTACATAAATTTGAGCTATAAAGAAATCTTTGTCTAAAGTTTTAACAAATAAAGTTTGATCTATATGTCCTTGATTAAATCCTTTGGATATTAGATAAGTTGAAAGTCGTTCATACTATGCCCTAGGCGTTTGTTTTACTCTATACAAAGCTTCCTACCTAAGGGCATGGTTTGGGTGGTCAAAATCTTCAAATCCTGGGGGTTGATTTACATAAACTTTTTCTTTAATGAACCCATTTAGGAATGCAGATTTTACATCCATTTGATATAACTTGAATCCTTTATGTGCTGCATAGGCTAGCAGCATCCTTATGGATTCAAGTTTGGCTACGGGTGCATAGGTTTCATCATAATCTAACCCTTCTACTTGGCTAAACTCCTTTGCTACCAACCTAGCCTTATTTCTTACTATTTCACCTTTCATCTAGTTTATTTCTGAATAACCACTTAGTGTCAATTATAGATTTATTTGTGGGTTTAGGTACAAGTTCCCAGACCTGGTTTCTTTTAAATTGGGCCAACTCCTCATGCATTGCTATTATCCAATCTTAGTTAGGTAAGGCTTCTTCTATAGTTTTGGGTTCAATTTTAGAAATAAGAGCTATTTGGCTTAGGTTTCTATAGGATGATCTAGTTCATACTCCTAGGGTTGGATCATCTAAAATTTGGTCAAATGGGTGATTGGAACTTATTCTAGATGGTCTTGGGTTAGGGTCAACAATTGGTTCTTGTGATTCCCTGTGTTTAGGTCAAAGTTGAATATCTTCTTCATCATCTATTTTTCTTATATTTTGATGATCACTTTTAATGATAAAATTAGGTAGGTTATTTTCTTCATCAAAAATTACATTGATTGTTTCTTCAATTTTTTGGGTATTTTTATTATAGACTCTATAGACCCTACTAGTTGTGGAGTACCCTAAAATATGCCAGTTGTAGATTTTGATGTAAATTTACCTAAATAGTCCTTAGTATTTAATATGTGTACATTACATCCAAATACTTTTAAATAATTTATGTTGGGTAATTTATTGTAATAAATTTCATAAATTTATGTTAGGTAAGGCTTCTTCTATAGTTTTGGGTTCAATTTTAGAAATAAGAGCTATTTGGCTTAGGTTTCTATAGGATGATCTAGTTCATACTCCTAGGGTTGGATCATCTAAAATTTGGTCAAATGGGTGATTGGAACTTATTCTAGATGGTCTTGGGTTAGGGTCAACAATTGGTTCTTGTGATTCCCTGTGTTTAGGTCAAAGTTGAATATCTTCTTCATCATCTATTTTTCTTATATTTTGATGATCACTTTTAATGATAAAATTAGGTAGGTTATTTTCTTCATCAAAAATTACATTGATTGTTTCTTCAATTTTTTGGGTATTTTTATTATAGACTCTATAGACCCTACTAGTTGTGGAGTACCCTAAAATATGCCAGTTGTAGATTTTGATGTAAATTTACCTAAATAGTCCTTAGTATTTAATATGTGTACATTACATCCAAATACTTTTAAATAATTTATGTTGGGTAATTTATTGTAATAAATTTCATAAGGGGTTTTATTGTGAAATTTATTAATTAGTATTCTATTTTGAATATAGCATACAATATTTATTGCCTCAGCCCAAAATTGATTGCTTTGGTTGTATTCATTTAACATGGTTCTAGTAGCTTCTTGTAATGTTCTATTTTTTCATTCTACTAGACCATTTTGTTGGGGAGTTCTAGGGCATGAAAATTTATGATTATATCTATTAATTTTACAAAATATAGTAAATTTATGATTTTCAAAATTCCCTCCATGATTACTTCTAATTCTTTTAATTTTGGTATCTTTTGATTTTCTATTAATTTACAAAAATTCTTAAAGATTTCAAAAGTTTCGTCTTTAGATTTTAAAAATTTTACCCAAGTAAATCTTGAGTAATCATCAATTATGACTAAGCAATATTTGTAAATTACCGAAAAATAGGCGAATATTAATAAGGAAATTTTCCGGAATTTATGGAAATTTTTCGGGAATTTTTCGGAGCTCATACGGATGAGTTGACGGGGATAAAAACGGGGTCCAGAAAATCCTGTTTTGGCTACCCCAATTAAATGAGGAAAAGTTGAATTTTTCTTAATTCTTTTCCTTTATTTATTTATTTCCTTTTTCTGCATTTTCGCCGTTTCCTCCTTTCTTCTCCCCGACGCCGATCGCGCGCCTTCTCCCCGGCCCTAACCGCCGGCCGGCGGTTCCTCCTCCCCGAGAGCACAAAACCCTCGGCCACTTCTTCTCCTTCTATTTCTTCTGCCCGAGCCTCACCCGACGCCACCACAGCGCCCGACGCCTCTGCCCTAGATCGAAGCTGAAGCCCTAGCCGCCGGCGACGCAATCGACCACTTTCTCTTCCTTTCTTCCCTCCACCCGAAGCTGTTGCCGATTATCTTCTTCTCCAAGCGCCGGCGACTCTGCCACCGCCGACCTCCCCTGTGCCCTAGCCTTTGCACAGCGTCGCTACCGATCCGACCGTCGGCTTGTAGATGCCCTAGGGTGTTGAGGATTGAGGCCACGGGATTGGAGAAGAAGGGTGAAGTTCTGTGTTCTATGGGGTTCTGGTAGCATTCAGTCAGCAGTAGAACAGCAGCTTGATCGAGGTATATTCTTTGATTTGTAATCGTCACTGCTTGATCTCTTCTTCTGATCCTAACCAGTGAGGATTTGTTGGAAGTGATCTTGGTTCTAGTGGTGTTTCGTGCTGGCAGCACTCAAACAAACATTGCCAGGGGTTTTAGATCAAGAGCAAAGGTAAGAATGTGTACTGTGAAGAAAAGAAAGAATTTGTTACTAGAATTAGTTTTAGGTTTACCTTTAAATCTATTTGTGTAGTGGAATTAAGTTTGGATTTCTAATCTAATGAGTTAATTGGGGATTAAGTTACTAACCCTAGTTAACTATTAGATTTAATTAGGTAATTGAGGTTATGTGATTAAGGTTTTTCCCTAAATTAGTTTTTTTAGATTTTATTTAGCTATTTTTATGAATGTAGCTAAATAAAAGTATATCTATTGGTATTACAGGGCTTTGACGCGAGACGAGTATCTCGGAGTCTGATTGGACCTTTCTATTTTCCGAGGCGGGTACTTTTGACTTTTTGTCTTTGATATGCCTAGTAATGAAATTAACATATTTCATCAATTGTGTTTCTTATCTGTTTCGGTTAATCACTACCCAAATCTTGGTACGTGCTTGATTGATTGATTGATTTGCATCTCATGTATATTTTACCTGTTTATACATGCTTATAGGGGGTAGTGATATACCATGCTTCACCATGTTCAGGACCTAGGTTTTTACACCTTCTGTGCACCTTTGATTTGATATGATTCGTTGACCTAAGGTGCACTTTTCTATATATATGGATTAGGTCAGGATGTTTATATGGTTATTGCCATGCATCATTTGCATGATTGCATGCTGTGCGATAGGTCCGCTCCATTATTGTTGAGCACATCGCCAGTTACATGGATCTGCACACACCACCACTCATGGGTTAGTGGTCGATTCAGGTAGAGTGTGTTAGGCACCGTTGGTCTGCTCATGGGTAGTGTGACACAACGTGTTATCCGGCAGGGATTCCTCCCCGTCATCGTGTACCGGGAGTTGAGAGCATTGCGCTCCCCCATCTATGATTTGGGGTAGAAGGATAGGTGTACTCCGACAGTATCCCGTCCACTCGGTCACTCATCAGGAGTAGTGACGACAGAGTGCACGGTTGTCACAGCCCTACCCACTCGGCCTCACTATTGTGTGTGAGATGATCGACTGGCGTCAGGGGTGACCAGGACGCATCATTGGCATCATATGCATGATGCATTTATTGCTTGTGTTTGTGCTTGCTGCATTTATATGCTGCATATTGTTTGGATACCTATGTTTGACATGCATACAGGATTCCTATACCACTCGGACTGTTTGACCTTATACTCAGGACCTGGTTAGTACAGTATTCTCCTGTTTACTTCAGATGCATTTTTATCTTTCTTATCAGGAGACTGTACGCATGATTAGTGCTAGGTGTTGTTTCTTTACTTTGCATATCAATTGTACCTGCTGAGTGTTGGACTCACCCCGCCTCCATTGTTGATATTTTCAGGTTGATGCTGTCAGGAGAGAGTTCCAGTTGCTGGTCCCTGCAGACCTCGAGGATGTGATTGGTTTTTCGTTTGGTTTCCTTTTCTGTTCTAGACTGTTTGAACTTGTTATGTTCTGAATTTATTTACTTATGGACATGGTATAGATTTTATTATATCGATGGATTTGGATTTGGTTTTTATTCTACTACATGCCTGCCTGGACGGCAGAAGAGGTGAGTTCGTCGGATTTGAGCTTTACGAGTGTAGTGGAGTAGGGTGGATTTCGAGTCAGAGTATTATTTTACTGTTTAATTATCTTAACTGCGTGGTTGTGACAGCCAGAGGCTGAATAGATTATATATAACTGCGTGGTGATGTTTTATTTTGTTGTTATTATTCCAGCCGCCTGTGGCTGAGGTATTTGTGAGATGTAGAAAAGTTTCAGATTGTCCACCGTACAGGGGAGATGCTGCCGAAATTTTCTCGGACAGGGACTCCTCTGGGGGCGTGACAATTTAGTGGTATCAGAGCGAGGTTTTACGATCTTTTGTTTCGTATTTTGGATTTTCGGGATTTATCTGATACCAATTTATTTGGTATCAGAGCGGGTTATGATATCTGCTGTTGGTATTCTGGATATTTGGGTTAGCCAAGTTTGCGAGTCAAACAGGGCATTATCGGATTTTCGATATGGTTATGTTTCAGATTTCCGTTTCGGATTTATTTGGATTTCCGGCGATATGTACGTTCGGAATTTTGAGGTCAAATTGGGGACTGGACAGCGACGGAACATCTCCAGACAGCAAATAGGTATGTTGTTATTTTATGTTTGTTATATTGGTATTGATATCTGTAATTTAATTTAACAGATATGAGATGATCTACTCGTATTGCTGCGAGACGTGGTGCTGGACGACCACGTGCGAGGACCACGGGATCTCTGGATATGCCAGAGATGCCCACTGTTAGTGAGCCTGTCAGTCAGGGACAGACTCAGGATGCAGCGGGAGCATCGGGCTCTCAAATCCCGATAGCTCCTGTAGAGATACCTACTTTAGCCACACGGTATCCACTCCCACCGTGATTACTGTACCATCAGTGTACCATCATGGCATTCGACATTTGCTCCAGAAGCACCACGACGTACTCGGCACCACCGCCACCGGACCTACAAAGCACCGACACTGGCACCTATGCCCCAAAGGCTCATGAGCAAGAATGCACCATATCCTGTACCATTACCACTGTACTCCAACCGCCACCACTTTTGTTTCCTAAGACCACCGATGGCTTATGCTCCAGATATACAAGAAGACCGGAGTTCCTCCTCCTTTATTCCGGTACCACCGTAGTATCGCCCAGAGCCTGCCTCGGCATCATTCCGACATACCATCGATATTGTCAGACGAGCTAGGATTCCAGCACTGGCTGAGTCGATGAAGACTTGTTTCACTCTTTTCCGCGGAGATCTCGATCCGAGTATGGCTCTGTCATGGATAGAGACTATGGAGCAGACTTTCTTCTATATGGCTTGCTCCGAGTGGGAGAAAGCAGAGCTGGCTGGCTTACCATTTACGGGATGAAGCTAATGCCTGGTGGGGGTTACTCAGCGTTCTATTATTGGTGAGCGCAACGTCACATGGACCAGGTTCAGAGAGGCTTTTGAGAGCCGTTTCTTTCCACTGTCCTATCAGATGGCTCGCCGACAGGATTTTATGAGTCTGAGGCAGAATAATCGCTCAGTGGCCGAGTATAATACTGAATTCCTCCGGTTTTAATATAAATATGGATCTTGATCCTATAAACAAGAGTTGCATAGAGATGTAATTGGTAATCGTTACCTACCGATCATACTAAGCCTTGGGCATATTAGCCAAAGGTAACTCAAGGGTTAGTATGATGTGGATCTTGTCCCACAAGAATTATAGTATTCAGTGGGAGCATCATTTAATTAAAGGCCTAATTAAATGATTTTAAAAGAATATGATATTTATTTCTGCAAATTTTATGTTGTAGATAACCATGACGTCGAATACGAACTCTTTCTCCCTGCGTTCTGTCCTTAAGAAGGACAAGCTCAACGGAGCAAATTTCCTGGACTGGTATAGGAACCTGAGAATTGTTCTCACTCAGGAACGTAAACTGTACGTTGTGGAGCAGCCCATTCCGGAGGCTCCTCCTGCCACTGCCACGCGAGCAGACCGAGATGCTTACAAGAAGCATCAAGATGACGCATTAGATGTGTCATGTCTTATGCTCGCGACCATGAACTCTGAGCTTCAGAAGCAACATGAGTTGATGGGCCCTTACGATATGGTTGAGCATCTTTGTCACCTATATCAAGGACAAGCAAGGCACTGGAAGAGGAACTCCAAAGAATACCTGGAAGATCTTAAGAAGAAGAGAAATAAGATTTCTACTTCAGGTATACATGTTATAGAAGTCAACCTCTCTATTTCTTCATCGTGGGTATTAGATACCGGATGTGCTTCGCACATTTATACTAATGTACAAGCGCTGAGGAATAGCAGGGCATTGATGAAGGGTGAGATAGACCACTAGTAGGCAATGGAGCACGAGTTGTTGCTATTGCAGGAACTTATCATCTATCTCTTCCTTCGGCTTGTACTAGAATTAGATGATTGTTGTTATGTGCCCGCCTACTAAGAACATTATATCAGTTTCTTGTTTGGACAAGAAAGGATTCTCGTTTATAATAAAGAACAAATGTTGTTCTGTCTATTTAAACGATATGTTCTATTGTAGTGCACCTATGATAAACGGACTCTATATTCTAGATCTAGAGAGCCCTATCTATAACGTTAGTACCAAGAGGTTCAAATTGAACGATATGAACCACACCTATCTCTGGCACTGTCGCTTAGGTCATATAAATGACAAGCGCTTATCCCAGCTCCATAAGGATGGTTTGCTGGACTCATTTGATTTTGAATCATATGAGATATGCGAGTCATGCCTACGAGGCAAGATGACCAAGACTCCTTTTAGTGGGCACAGCGAGAGACCGACTGATTTGTTAGGACTCATACATAGTGATGTATGTGGCCCTTTCAATGTCGCTGCTAGAGGCGGTTATAGGTACTTCATCACGTTTACTGATGACTTCAGTAGATACAGTTATGTGTACTTGATGACACATAAGTCCGAATCCTTTGAAAAGTTCAAAGAATTTAAGAATGAAGTACAGAACCAGCTTGGCAAGAGTATTAAAATACTTCGATCAGATCGAGGTGGTGAATACTTAAGCCATGAGTTTCGTGACTATTTAGCTGAGTGTGGGAATCTATCCCAACTCACTCCTCCTGGAACACCACAGTGGAATGGTGTGTCCGAAAGGAGGAATCGTACCTTATTAGATATGGTACGAACTATGATGAGTCGCACAGATCTTCCGACATATCTATGGGGATATGCTCTAGACACGGTAGCTTTCATTCTCAACCGAGTTCCATCCAAGGCCGTGATAAAGACACCATATAGGATATGGACTGGGAGAGATGCCCAGGTGTCTTTTATGAGGATTTGGGGTTGTGAGGCTTACGTACGACGTCAAGTCTCAGACAAATTAGGACCCAAATCCGACAAGTGCTATTTCATCGGATATCCCAAGGAAACTAAGGGATATTACTTCTACATTCCCAGTCAGCACAAGGTAGTTGTGGCAAAAACTGGGGTCTTTCTAGAAAGGGATTTTGTTTCTAGAAAGACTAGTGGGAGCACGTTCGATCTTGAAGAAGTTCAAGATACGAACAATAGCACTGATGCCTCGATGGAAATTGAACTGGAACCACAAAGTGTTGTGGATGATGTTGTTCCACAAAGAGTTGAGGAACAACAACCGGTTCAAGTAGACATACCTCTTCACAGGTCTGATAGGGCACGTCGTCAGCCTGAGAGATATTCATTTCTCTTGTCTGACCATGATAACGTTGTACTCATAGAGGATGAGCCTACCACCTATCAAGAAGCTGTGACAAGACCAGATTCTGAGAAATGGCTAGAGGCCATGAGATCCGAGATGGATTCCATGTACACCAACCAAGTATGGACTTTGGTTGATCCACCTGAAGGGGTAAAACCCATTGGGTGTAAGTGGGTCTTTAAGAGAAAGACTGACATGGATGGACTTATCTATAAGGGTCGCTTGGTAGCTAAAGGTTTCAAGCAGATTCATGGTATTGACTATGATGAAACCTTTTCTCCAGTAGCGATGTTTAAGTCCATTCGGATCATTCTTGCTATTGCAGCCTACCATGACTATGAGATATGGCAGATGGATGTCAAAACCGCGTTTATGAATGGAAACCTGCTCGAGGATGTGTACATGACACAACCTGAGGGTTTTGTAGATCCACACAACATACTAGCAGAGTATGCAAGCTGCATAGGTCCATTTATGGACTAAAGCAAGCTTCTCGGAGCCGGAATCTTCGTTTCGATGATGCGATCAAACAATTTGGTTTCATCAAGAACAAAGATGAACCTTGTGTCTACAAGAAGGTTGTAGGGGATGTAGTTGTCTTCCTCATATTGTATGTGGATGACATACAACTCATTGGGAAGGACATCCCTATGCTTCAATCTGTCAAGACCTGGCTAGGGAGTTGCTTCTCAATGAAAGACTTACGCGAGGCATCCCGCATTCTAGGGATACAGATCTATAGAGATAGATCTAAGAGATTGCTTGGCCTAAGTCAGAGTACATACATTGACAAGGTACTCCTTCGATTTGCCATGCAGAACTCCAAGAAGGGATTTCTGCCGATGTCACATGGCGTGAGTCTTTCGAAGACTCAAGGTCCTTCTTCTAGAGAGGAGAGAGACCGCATGTATCAGATCCCTTATGCCTCAGCCATAGGATCGATCATGTACGCCATGCTATGTACTCGACCTGATGTCACGCCCCAGAGGAGTCTCTGTCCGAAGAAATTTCGACAGCATCTCCCCTGTACGGCGGACAATATGAAACTTTCTACATATCACATGTACATCAGCCACAGGCGGCTGGAATGATAACAAAAATAAAAAAAAACAAACACCACGCAGTTAATAAAGATATTCAGCCTCTGGCTGTCACAACCACGCAGTTATAATAGTAATCAATAACAATAGGACTCTGACTCAAAATCCACCCTACTCCACTACACTCGTAAAGCTCAAACCCAACGAACTCACCTCTTCTGCCGTCCAGGCAGGTACGTAGTAGAATGAAATCCAATACCATATCAAAAATCCATAAAAAGGTGTCAATCCATACAATATCTATAGGAAAAATCCAAAGACAATACTAAAACAAAGTCTGATATAAAAAAAGGCCAAAATAAAACCAATAACGAACTAGTAGAGAACTAGCTCTACATGCATATGGGGGGCCAGCGACTGGAACTGCTCCGGACAGCTTCAACCTGAAAATATCAACAATGGAGGCGGGGTGAGTCCAACACTCAGCAGGTACAACTGATATGCATAATAAAACAAATAACAGATAACACTAATCATGCGTACAGTCTCCTGAATACGATAAGGAATAAATGCAACTGAAATGAAATCAGGAGATAACTGTACTAACCGGAATCAAGGTACAAAGGTATCAGGTCGTCAGACCGAAGAAATCATAATCCTGTATGCATGTCAATCAAATGCATCCATACAAATGCAGCATATAAGTGCAGCAATCACAACAATAAAATGCAATAAATGCATATGGTGACCGTGCACTCGGACATCACTGCTCCTGACAGTGACCGAGTGGATGGGATGCTGTCGGAGTACTCCTGTCCTCTGTCCCCAAATCATAAATGGGGGAGCTCAATGCTCTCATCTCCCTGTACACAATGACGGGGAGGATATCTCTGCCGGCTACCACGCTGAGTCATCTGACCAACGGAGCCAAACAGAGTCCACCATCTCACGGCCATTACGCTACACTAAATTCCAATGAGCCAAACAGAGCGGAACCGATCACGGCTCACCACGCCGAGTCCTCGGACCGACGGAGCTAAACAGAACCGCCACACACTGTCTCGATATACCACTAACCCATGGGTGGTGGTGGTGTGTGCAGTACATGTAACTGGCGATGGGCTCAACCATAGCGGAGCCAACAATCGCACAGCATGCAAACATGATGCATGACACTAAGCATGGCAATCTCATGAATAGCATAGCAAGATCCATACATAAATACAAGGTGTACCACAAGTCAATGTATCAAATGGAAGGTACACAAACAGATAGGGTATCATATAAAACCCTAGGTCCAGAACATGATGTATCATATGGTTGGGTCACTACCGAAAGCATGTATGGTCAGATAAATAATAACATGCAGTGCATAATAAATAAACAAACAACATGTAACAGATCATGTAGTGACCAACCGAATAAAATGGAAAACACAATTCCTGCTATATGTTAAACACTTTATCATGCATATCAAAAGACATAAGTCAAAGTACCCGCCTCCAATAAAGTGGTCCAATCCGGTAATCAAGATACTCGTCGAGATACCGTCCCGAATCAAAGTCCTGTGTCGAACATATAGATATATTTTATTTAGCTAAAATTCAAATGAATTTAAATAGCTTAATACAATCCACGAAACTAATATCAGGGAAAGCCCTAATTAACATCACCAATTGCCTACCCAAAATTAATTCTAACCATTGACTAAGGTTAATGGTCTTAACCCTAATCGTTTCATTAGATTCATTTAAAACCCAACTCAATCCATAAACTAAACCCTTACCTTACTGCCGCTGGACCAAGATGCTGCTGGAAAACAAAACTTACTGCTAGCAAAGATAAATTGCTACTGTAAATCAAAGGGTTGCTCAACCACAGTCGCTATGGCTCAATAACAAGGATCGTTGCTGCTAAAATCCACTTCACAGATTCTATTCAAAACAGAATCAAGAACGATCAACCATTAGTTGGGAATGATTTACACTTTTCGAATCAAGAACAGAAAATGGAAAATTCGACATTCCAAACTTACCTCAACCAGAGCCTAGGACACAGAAGAAGGCTCGGCCAAATTTAAACCAGACACGGCACAATAAAGGAAGAAATGGTGCTCTGCCGTGGGGAGGAAGGGAGGCTCGGTCGCCGGCACAGTGAATCGGAGAGGGGCGATGGCGCTAGGTTAAACCTAGTGGCCGGCGAGGTCTCGGGAAGAAGAAAAGAGGGAGTCGCGGTGGCCGGCGCTGCTTCGATCCAGAGAGGGCAGCGGCGCAAGAGGGCACAGCGGCTTCGGCAGGGCTCAACGGCGGCCGGCGGATCGTGTGCGGCGGCGAAACCGTGCGGCGTCGGTTAGGGCTCGAGAGAAGAAAAGAAAACGCACAAGGAGAAGAGGCTCGGGCGCAAAGGCTTCGACGATGGAGGAGGTGAAATGCTCGGTGACCAGGAGGAAAGGCTCGGCTTCACCGAGAAGAAGAGAAAATAAAGGGGGAAACCGCCACAGCCGGCGGTTAGGGCAAGGAGGAAGAAGGAAGACGGCGTCGGGCTCGGGTGTGAGGAGGGGGAAGAAACGAAGGTTTTAAAGAAATTTAAAAAAAGGAAAAAGGAAAAAGGAAAAGAAAAATAAAACTTTTCCTTATTAAAACTGGGTAGCCTAAACAGGCTTTTCCGGACCCCGTTTTTATCCCCGTCAACTCGTCCGTACGAGCTCCGAAAAATTCCCGAAAAATGTCCAAAAATTCCGGAAAATTCCCTTATTAATAATCGTCATTTTTCCGGTATTTTACATTCTCCCCCACTAATAAAAATTTGGTCCCCAAATTTCAGTATCTACCATCAGCAAGTACTAATAACAGATAATAATAATAAATGCTGAACGGTAAATAAACTCACATACCTCAAGTGAAAAGATGGGGATATCGAGCTCGGATAGTATCCTCGAGCTCCCAAGTAGCCTCCTCGTCCGAATGATGCTGCCATCCGACTTTAACCAGCCGGATAGTCTTGTTCCGTAACTGACGCTCTTTCCGGTCGAGAATCCGTACCGAAACCTCCTCATAAGTAATGTCAGGCTGAACTGGAACTGGAATATCAGCCAGCACATGCGTCGGATTAGGCACGTATCTCCTCAGCATCGATACGTGAAATACATCGTGAACGCCTGACAGGGACGGTAGTAGTGCCAATCGGTAAGCTACCGCTCCGATCCTCTCTAAGATCTCGAAAGGACCAATGTACCGCGGAGCTAGCTTACCTCTGAGGCCAAATCTCTTCACCCCTTTCGTGGGTGAAACTCGCAGAAATACATGATCACCAACAGAGAACTCTAGTGGTCTGCGTCTCCGATCCGCGTAACTCTTCTGGCGATCCTGCGCCTCTGACATCCTCCGTCTGATAGTACGGACCAACTCTGCATCCTGCTGAACTCTCTGAGGTCCCAACAACTGGCCTCTCCAACCTCATCCCAGAGGACAGGTGTCCGACAAGGTCTACCATACAACGTCTCAAACGGTGCCATCTGAATAGCCGAATGAAAGCTGTTGTTGTAAGCAAACTCTACTAACGGCAGATGGTCCTCCCAACTGCCTCCAAAATCCATAACACATGATCTCAGCAAGTCCTCAAGAGTCTGAATAATCCGCTCTGACTGTCCATCTGTCTGTGGATGGAAAGCTGTACTAAGTCGGAGCTGTGTGCCCAAGGCCTGCTGCAGACTCTGCCAGAAACGAGACGTAAACCGTGGATCTCTATCTGAAATGATACTCAACGGAACACCATGTAGTCTGATGATCTCCCGACAATATAGATCTGCCAATCGAATCAGGGGATCAGTCCTCCGAATCGCTAAGAAATGCGCAGATTTGGTTAATCGATCAACGATTACCCAAATCGCGTCATGGCCTCGTCGTGTCCTTGGCAATCCTACCACAAATTCCATGGTAATGTGATCCCACTTCCACTCAGGAATAGGAATCCGCTGAAGTAATCCTGCAGGTCTCTGGTGTTCAGCCTTCACCTGCTGACAGACAAGACATCTAGCTACGAAATCCGTGATGTCTTTCTTCATATCGTTCCACCAGTAGGAACGCCTCAAGTCTCGATACATACGGGTCCCGCCCGGATGGATCGCAAATCGAGAACGGTGAGCCCCCTGAAGTAGCTCCTGTAAGACCGGATGAGACTGAGGTACGCATAATCTGCCTCGGAAGTATATGATACCCTCCTCGTCTCGTGTAAACTCGGTGTGCTGCCCGGAAGTTATCTGACTGCCAATGAACTGACAATGCTGATCACCAGCCTGAGCCTCTCGGATCTTCGTCCTGATCGACGACTGAGCAACCATGGTAACCAGAATACCCTGCTCTGTAGATCCCTGCTCCTCAAGGTCTAACTCGGAAAAACTCTGAATCAAGTCCGGTGGCAAGCCAAAGTCCCTCTGGACTTCCTGCTGAGTGCATCGGCAACCACATTAGCTTTTCCCGGGTGGTAGCTAATGGTACAATCGTAGTCCTTCAGGAACTCCATCCATCTCCTCTGTCGGAGATTAAGCTCCTTCTGAGTGAAAATGTATTTGAGACTCTTATGATCAGTAAGAATCTCAAATGTAATACCGTACAAATGATGTCGCCATAGCTTCAGAGCAAAAATGATGGCAGCTAACTCCAAGTCATGAACTGGGTAGTTCTTCTCATGCTCCTTCAACTGACGAGAAGCATAAGAGACTACTCTGCCGTGCTGCATCAGAACAGCGCCCAAACCCTGAAGAGATGCGTCGGTGTAAAGTACAAACCCATCCTCTCCAGAAGGTAAAACCAAAACTGGAGCCGACACTAATCTCCGCTTCAGCTCCTGAAAGCTGGTCTCGCAATCCTCGGTCCACGTAAACTTCACGCCTTTCCTGGTAAGGCGTGTCAGCGGCATAGCAATACACGAGAAACCCTCGACAAAACGTCGGTAATATCCGGCCAATCCTAGAAAACTACGGATCTCCTGAACTGACTTCGGCTGCTCCCAACTGGTGACAGCCTCGATCTTCTGAGGATCAACTGAAATACCTCTACTAGAAACCACGTGTCCCAGAAAACTGACTGAAGATAGCCAGAACGCATACTTGCTGAACTTCGCGTACAGTTGATGTCGTCGAAGAATCTCCAAGATTATGCGCAGATGCTGTGCGTGCTCCTTCTCGGAATGAGAGTAGACCAATATGTCATCAATAAAAACGATAACAAACTGATCCAGATACTCCAGAAATATGCGGTTCATCAAGTCCATAAACACCGCTGGAGCATTGGTAAGCCCAAATGGCATTACCAAAAACTCATAATGACCGTACGGAAAGCTGTCTTCTGAATATCTGAGTCTCTGACTCTCAGCTGATGATATCCGGATCGCAGATCAATCTTAGAATACACTGATGTACCTCTGAGCTGATCAAACAAATCCTCGATCCGTGGTAAGGGATATTTATTTCTAACGGTCACTGCATTCAGCTGTCTGTAGTCAATACATAACCTCATGGTGCCATCCTTTTTCTTGACAAACAGAACTGGAGAACCCCATGGGGAAACACTAGGGCGAATAAATCCCCTATCTAAAAGCTCCTGGAGTTGAACCTTCAGCTCGTTCAACTCTTTTGGTGCCATACGATAAGGAGCTTTAGATGTCGGTGCGGTTCCCGGAATTAACTCAATAGCGAACTCCACTGGCCTTCTGGGAGGCAAACCTGGCAGCTCCTCTGGAAATACATCTGGGTACTCCCGGACTACAGGAACGTCGGAGAGCTGCGAACTGCTGCTGTCCTCAGTACTGATCAAAGATAACAGAAAACCCTGACAGCCATGTGACAGCAACCTCTGAGCCTGTAACGCCGAAATGATCGATAAGCCGTCGTCTCTGATGCCAGTGAAATCCCACGAGGGTTGGTTTGGAGGCCGAAAAGTGACCACCCTCGTCTGGCAATCAACTGTGGCATGATATGCTGACAAACAGTCCATGCCAAGAATAATATCAAAATCGACCATTTCTAATACTAAAAGATCCACTGTAAGTATTAGGTTGCCAAAATCTAACGGGCAACCTCGGACCTCATGGGTGACATCCAATGAATCACCGGACGGTAGGGAGACGGTCAATCGCTGAGATCTGCAAGTGGGTAATCTACCTACCTCCCGCATAAAAGTGCGAGATATAAATGAATGCGAGCTACCAGTATCTATCAGTATATCTGCAGATAAGGCATAAATAGAAATCATACCACGGAAAACGGATCCGTCGGCTCGCTGCGCATCCTCTCGGGTCATCGCATGAACACGTCCAGTCTCTGGCGGAGGAGGAGGTAACACTGCCAGCGGCTGCTGCGGCTGTGCAGGATACTGCGCCATAGAAGACTGGGAGGATGGTGACTGATACTGGGCAGCTGGCTGGGACTGAGGCTGGTACTGGCCTATAGGCTGAGGCTGCATCTGATACTGCCCCTGCGTCGGATAATAAAGCCCCGGAACAGAACTCTGAGGTGCTATGGAAGCACTGGAATACTCCTGTCCAAGCATACCAAATGCCGCTGCTGCAGGTGAAGCACTCGGCTGCTGGCCAGGCAAAGGTTGGGCTCTACGCCCTCCTCGATAAGTACCGGACTGACTGGACTGTCCTCCACGATCAGACCCTCCAGAAGTCATATGCTGAGTCCTCTGCGGACAATCTCGGCTCTGGTGCCCAGGCAGTTTGCAATGAAAGCAAACTGACTGTCCCAGAGAACAGGCTGAAGTGACATGATCTCTGGATCCACATCTAAAACAGCGAATGTCGCTGGCGGTTTGTTTCCGGTTCTGCTGAGAAGACCGGAAATGTCCTGAAGAAGACTGCCCTGATTTCTGAGGTTACGTGATACCCCAGATGTACCCTGATCTGATCGACTACGCCTGCTCTGCTGTGGTGTAGCCTGAGGCTGCTAGATCTGACCAGATATCTGCCTCGGCTGCTTTCTTTTCCTATCCGGAAAAACTCTCTGCTGAGCTGACTCAATAATGAGTGCTCTGTCCAACATCTCCGCATAAGATGTGATACCAAGACCGACAAGTCTTAGTTGCAGATGCCCATCCAGCCCCTGAACGAACTGCTGCATACGTGAACTGTCCTCAGCAACTAGCTCGACAAAACTCGCTAATTCACAACTCGCATTATACTCCATCGTCCGATTATTCGCCGCAAACTCGTGAAATCGCCGTGAGCCATCCGATAAGTCGTGGAAAGAAACGGCTCTCAAAAGCCTCTCGAATCTGGCCCAAGTGATGTTCTCGCCACCGATGATAGACCCTGGGTAAGCCACCAAGTATCGGGCCCCGTAAGTGAAAAGCACTACCGCTTTCTCCCACTGAGCAAGCAATATAAAAGAAAGTCCGCCCATAGTCTCAATCCAAGACAAGGCCACACTCGGATCTCTCTCCTTGAAAAGTGTGAATCGACTCTTCATCGATTCTCGCCAACATCGAATCGCTCGTACAGGCAATGCCGAGGTGTGTCTGAACTTGAATCAAGTGAAACACTGAGCTGGTGCTACAGTGGTACTGTGCATAAACCGAGGAGGTACTCCTGGCTGCTGGTAAACAGGAGCATATGCCGGGTGGCACCGTAGGGTGAACATAGGTGGTCGCTACGGAGGTACAAGAGTAATCGGCACGGATGTGAATCAACCCAGATCCCTAATGCCGAGCCTGGGTACACGATAGGTGCTGGGGCACAGCGCCGATGCCGGTGCACACTGTAGGCCTGTGGCGGTGGTGCCGAGTACGCAATAGACTGAGCTGGAGCTGGTGTCGGATATGCTAATGGTATCCCTGGTGGTACCGAAAATACAGGAGCAGTGGATACTGTCGGTGCAGCTGAGGTAGGCACCTCTAAGGGAGCCATCGGAGTCTGAAGGCCCGCCGCACTCGCAGTATGCTGAGTCTGTCCCTGACCGACAGGCTCAGCCTCGGTAGGCATCTCTGGTATATCCAGAGATCCTGCAGTCCTCGCACGTGCTCGTCCAGCACCACGTCTCGCAGCAATACGCGTAGATCGCCTCATATCTGTTAAATTATATTACAGATATTACTACAGGTATAAACAATTACGAAAATGACATCATACCTAATTGCTGTCTGGAGATGTTCTGTCGCTGTCCAACCCCCAAATTGACCTCAGAATTCCGTACGAGAAAAACAAACACCGGAATTCCATATAAATCCAAAACGGAAGTCCATAACATAATCGAAACGGACAAATCCGTGCAACCGAAAATAACTGCCCACACCAATATGTCTCGCAACTAGGGCTAGTATAAAAATATCCCAAAATACCAAACGCAGGTATCGCACCCTGCTCTGATACCAATGAATTGGTATCAGATAAATCCGAAAATCCAACACACGGAAATCAAATAAATATCGCCAAACTTTGGCGCGCTGATACCCAATAAACTGATATCAGATTATTCAAAGTATCCATAATACGAAAACAAAGATCATATAAATCTAGAACACACAGCAAGTATCGTAACTTGGCTCTGATACCACTAAATTGTCACGCCCTAGAGGAGTCTCTGTCCGAAGAAATTTCGACAGCATCTCCCCTGTACGGCGGACAATATGAAACTTTCTACATATCACATGTACATCAGCCACAGGCGGCTGGAATGATAACAAAAATAAAAAAAAATGAAAAAGGAAAAAGGAAAAGAAAAATAAAACTTTTCCTTATTAAAACTAGGTAGCCTAAACAGGCTTTTCCGGATCCTGTTTTTATCCCCGTCAACTCGTCCGTACGAGCTCCGAAAAATTCCCGAAAAATGTCCAAAAATTTCGGAAAATTCCCTTATTAATAATCGTCATTTTTCCGTTATTTTACACCTGACGTCTCGTATGCTTTGAGCATGATGAGCAGATACCAGTCAGATCCAGGTGAAAGTCACTGGATAGCGGTCAAGAATATTCTTAAGTACTTACGAAGGACTAAAGAATATTTCTTGATATATGGAGCAAATGATGAGCTAACTGTAAAGGGTTACAGTGATGCCAGCTTCCAGACCTATCAGGATGATTAAAGATCACAGTCGAGGTTCTTGTTTTGCTTGAATGGTAGTGCTATGAGCTGGCAGAGTTCACAGCAGTTCTACAACGTTTCCATCTCATTCGAGAGATTATCGATAGAGGAGATGTGGAGATTTGCAGAGTACCAACAGAGGCTAACTTCGCAGATCCCTTGACCAAGGCTTTGGCACAGAGGAAGCATGATGGTCACACTAGGTCATTAGGCCTTAGAGCCTATACTGATTGGCACTAGTGCTAGTGGGAGATTGTTAGTTAGAGCCCTAGAGCCAATCATTTGATGATTGTATGGACTCATGTATATCGTATTCTTGTATATTAATAAAGGCATTTGTTTGGTTATTATACTTATTTGTATTAGTGCCAAATAGACTAAGTATAATAGCGTCCTTGAGTAGAAGGTTCATACCTATATCAATCGATTAGTTGAATCGATAGTGAGATGATATAGGGAACACTACTCTAAATCATTCCTAGTCGAGTATTAACATTCAGGGACAATGTTAATGCAATAAGACTAGCATGTAGGTCAACTCGATGACTTGATCTCACAAGTCATGGATATAGAGATATCAAGCTGACACATGGGTATACATTGGAGAATGTATACTGAATGACCCGCCATGAGAAAGTATCATGGATCGTTATATGAGTGTCATATATTTTCTCATGTGGCTATTAGTATGACTATTAGTCCTTAGACCTGAAGTCACCATGGATCCCTACATAAGGAGTTATGTACTTTGGTTTCGTCAAACGTCACCCGTAACAGAGTGGACTATAAAGGCGATTACTGGGTATGTAACAAATTATGCAGAGGGATGTGCGTGATGTAGATGGGATCTATCCCTCTCATATGACGAGAGCGACATCAATATTCTTGATAGAGTTAGACTACGAAGTGCATGGTCATGCCCAAATGAGTCAACATTAGATGTTGAGCTCATTTGATCGAGTGAGTCTACTTGGAGTTCAAGATTTAGATTGATTAGAGGATGACACGGTCTATGCCTCATATTGATCAATCTAGATGTCTAGGATAGAAGGACAATGTGACATATTTTGTGAGGAGTCACAATTGGTAGTCACAAGGTGATGTTAGATCTCGACATTCTTGTAACTTGGGTAGTAATGATGTGTTGCTAGATACCGCTCATTACTTATGCTCCTAAATGAGTTTAGGGCATTGCCAACGTTACAAGAACCTATAGGGTCACACACTAAGGATAATTAGATGGAGATTTGGTTCATATGATGAACTAAGAGGATTAGATTCATTTGATGAATCATATTGGATTAAGAGTAATCCAAATTGGGCTAATTGAGTTGGACTCAAGTTGATTCATGTATTCAATGAGTCTAATTTAGATTATGACTCATTAAATCAACTTAATTTAATGAATCAGATTCATTATATTAAGTTGGCTTGAATCATATGGTTGGATTAGATCAACCATGAGAGAGATTTGATCAAGTTTGACTTGATTTGAGAGGAAGAGAAAAAGTCATGTTTGACTTGACTTTTTGCCACATCACTAGTGAGTTGGCAAGATGTGGACCAATAGGATTGCTCCACATCATCAATGTGTGCCACCTCATGGAGGTTACAAGCCTCCATAGCATTTAATGTGGCCGGCCCACATTAAATGAGGAGTTACACTTGTTGTCATGTCATTTAGTGAGGTGGCAAGATGTGGACCAATAGTGTTGATCCACATCATCCTAGAGTGCCACCTCATGGGGGTTACAACTCTTTAATGGCTCCACATTAATTGCACTTAATGTGGAAATGGGAGTTACACATGTGAAGGTAGCCGGCCACTTGAATGGGTAGAATAATTTTCATTTTGAAAATTGATTCCATCATTCATTCCTTCTTCTTCCTCCTAGAGTTCTTCTTGCACTCTCCCTCTCCTCCTTCCTTGGCCGAACCACATAGGTGCTAGCACACCTTGGTTTTTGGTCACCTCCATCTAGTGTGTCCGTGTGGATACTTCTAGAGGACCGACGCTTGACGGTCTTGGACGAGCGGGATTCGCGTGGGGCGCGCATCTAGGGTAATGATCTTAACTTTAGTGTAGATCTAAAGTTTTTACAAATTCGTACAAGAAAAGGTTTTTCGAAAAGTTTTGTTTACGAATCTTTGCACGAGATCCATGGCTTCGGGTGACTCGGGGTTTCCGCGACGCGAAAAAGCGGTTTTCGCGGCCCGACGAACCCAACAAAAAGAAAGCATACGGGTCAGACATCAGGGCAGGTCCAGCAGACACAGGCGACAGGACAGCCTCAGAGTAGTCACAGACGGTCAGGTCAGGGTACTTCTGGGGCGTCTCGTAGGCCTCAGAAATCAGGGCGGTCTTCTTCAGGACATTTCCGGTTTTCTCAGCAGAACCGGCAACCACCTTCCAGTGATACACATTGTTTCAGATGTGGATCCAGAGATTACCTCACCCCAGCTTGCTCTCTGGGACAGTCAGTTTGCTTTTATTGCAAACTGCCGGGGCACCAGAGCCGAGATTGTCACCAAGGCTCAAGACACGGCTTCGGAGGGTCAGTCGAGGGACAGTCTAGTCGATCAGTGCATATCGAGGAGGGCGAAGCCCAATCATCACAACGCAGGAGCAGCCCTCCGCAGCAAAGATTTGGCATGCTTGGACAGAGTACTCCGGCTTCAGTAGCACCCCGCAGTTTTGCTCCAACCTTATTATCCGACGCAGGCGACGACTCGGTCCCCACCACAGACAAGACGTCACCATCCTCTCGGCTTCTGCCCAGCCGCAATAGCCGCTGGTAATGTTACCACCTCCTCCTCCGCCAGAGACTGGTCGTGTGATTACCAGAGAGGATGCTCACGGGCCGACGGATCCATTTTCCGTGGTACGATTTCCATTTATGCATTTACTGCTGATATTTTGATTGATACTGGTAGTTCGCACTCTTTTATATCCCGTACCTTTATGCGGAGATTGGTAGATTACCTACTGTTAAGTTCACTACCGTTCGGGTGGATACAAATTTAGAGGAGATCATGAGATCTAGACTTTGGCAACATGATACTTATGGTAGATCTTCTAGTATGGAGATGGTCGAGTTTGATATCATTCTTGGCATGGATTGGTGTCCAAGATATCATGCTACCGTTGATTGCCGACGAGGGTGGTCACCTTGCCTCGAACCAACCTCGTGGAGTTTCACCGCATCGAGACGACGGCATCTCGATTATTTTGGCGATTCAGCGCAGGTCGCCTCACCGCTATCATGGTTTTCATATCGCTGATCGATCGAGGATGAGTAGTTCACGCCTCCAATGTTCCCGTAGTCCCGGAGTACCGGATGTATTTCGGAGGAGTTGCGGGTTTGCCTCCCAGAAGGCAAGTGGAGTTCGCTATTGAGCTGATTCCGGGAACCTCACCGACATCGAAAGCTCCGTATCGTATGACACCGAAAGAGTTGAACGAGCTGAAGGTTCAACTCCAGGAGCTTTTAGACAGGGGATTTATTCGCCCTAGTGTTTCACCATGGGGTTCTCCAGTTCTGTTTGTCAAGAAAAAGGATGGTACTATGAGGTTGTGTATTGACTACAGGCAGCTGAATGCAGTTACCATCAGAAATAAATATCCATTACCATGGATCGAGGATTTGTTTGATCAGCTCAGAGGTACATCAGTGTATTCTAAGATTGATCTGCGATCCGGATATCATCAGTTGAGAGTCAGAGATTCTGATATCCAGAAGACAGCTTTCCGTACCAGATACGGTCATTATGAGTTTTTGGTAATGCCATTTGGGCTTACCAATGCTCCAGCGGTGTTTATGGACTTGATGAACCGCATCTTTCTGGAGTATCTGGATCAGTTTGTTATCATTTTCATTGATGACATATTGGTCTACTCGCGTTCCGAGGAGGAGCATGCACAGCATCTTCGCACAGTCTTGCAGATTCTTCGACGACATCAGCTGTACGCGAAGTTCAGCAAGTGTGCATTCTGGCTATCCTCAGTTGGTTTTCTGGGACATGTGGTTTCTAGCAGAGGTATTTCAGTTGATCCTCAGAAGATCGAGGCTGTCACCGGTTGGGAGCAGCCGAAGTCAGTTCAGGAGATCCGCAATTTTCTGGGATTGGCCGGATATTACCGACGTTTTGTCGAGGGCTTCTCGCGTATTGCTATGCCACTGACATGTCTTACACGGAAAGGCGTGAAGTTCATATGGTCCGAGGATTGCGAGACCAGCTTTCAGGAGCTGAAGCGGAGATTAGTGTCGGCTCCAGTTTTGATTTTACCTTCTGGAGAGGACGAATTTGTACTTTACACCGACGCGTCTCTTCAGGGTTTGGGCGCTGTTCTGATGCAGCACGGCAGAGTAGTCTCTTATGCTTCTCGTCAGCTGAAGGAGCATGAGAAGAACTACCCAGTTCATGACTTGGAGTTAGCTGCCATCATCTTTGCTCTGAAGCTTTGGCGTCATCATTTATACGGTATCACATTTGAGATTCTCACTGATCATAAGAGTCTCAAATACATTTTCACTCAGAAGGAGCTTAATCTCCGACAGAGGAGATGGATGGAGTTCCTGAAGGACTACGATTGTACCATTAGCTACCACCCGGGAAAAGCTAATGTGGTTGCCGATGCGCTCAGCAGGAAGTCCAGAGGGACTTTAGCTTGCCACCGGATTTCGGTTACGGATTTGATTCAGAGTTTTTCTGAGTTAGACCTGGAGGAGCAGGGACCGACAGAGCAGGGTATTCTTGTTACCATGGTTGCTCAGTCGTCGATCAGGACGAGGATCCGAGAGGCCCAGGCTGGTGATCAGCATTTGCAGTTCATTAGCAGTCAGATAGCTTCCGGGCAGCAGACCGAGTTTACACGAGACGAGGAGGGTATCATATACTTCCGAGGTAGATTATGCGTACCTCAGTCTCATCCGGTCTTACAGGAGCTACTTCAGGAGGCAAACCGTTCTCGATTTGCGATCCATCCAGGCGGGACCCGCATGTATCGAGACTTGAGACGTTCCTATTGGTGGAACGATATGAAGAAAGACATCGCGGATTTCGTAGCTAGATGTCTTGTTTGTCAGCAGGTGAAGGCTGAGCACCAGAGACCTGCAGGATTACTTCAGCGGATTCCTATTCCTGAGTGGAATTGGGATCACATTACCATGGACTTTGTGGTAGGGTTGCCGAGGACACGACGAGGTCATGCCGCGATTTGGGTAATCGTTGATCGATTAACCAAATCCGCGCACTTTTTAGCGATTCAGAGGACTGATCCCCTGGATCGATTGGCAGAACTGTATTGTCGGGAGATCATCAGACTACATGGTGTTCCGTTGAGTATCATTTCGGATAGAGATCCATGGTTCACGTCTCGTTTCTAGCAGAGTCTGCAGCAGGCCTTGGGCACACAGCTCCGTTTCAATACAGCTTTCCATCCACAGACAGATGGACAGTCAGAGCAGACCATTCAGACTTTAGAGGATCTGCTGAGGTCATGTGTTATGGATTTCAGAGGCAGTTGGGAGGACCATCTGCCGTTGGTAGAGTTTGCCTATAACAACAGCTTTCATTCGGCTATCCAGATGGCACCGTTTGAGGCGTTGTATGATAGACCTTGTCGGACACCCGTCCTCTAGGATGAGGTTGGAGAGGCCCAGTTGTTGGGACCTCATAGAGTTCAGCAGGATGCAGAGTTGGTCCGTACTATCAGACGGAGGATGTCAGAGGCGCAGGATCGCCAGAAGAGTTATGCTGATCGGAGACGCAGACCACTAGAGTTCTCTGTTGGCGACCATGTATTTCTACGAGTTTCACCCACGAAAGGGGTGAAGAGATTTGGCCTCAGAGGTAAGCTAGCTCCGCGGTACATTGGTCCTTTCGAGATCTTGGAGAGGATCGGAGCAGTAGTTTATCGACTGGCACTACCACCGTCCCTGTCAAGCGTGCACGATGTATTTCATGTATCCATGCTGAGGAGATATGTACCCGATCCGACGCATGTGCTGGCAGATATCCCAGTTCCTGTCCAGCCTGACATTACTTATGAGGAGGTTCCGGTACGGATTCTCGACCGGAAAGAGCGTCAGTTGCGGAACAAGACTATCCGGCTGGTTAAAGTCGGATGGCAACATCATTCAGACGAGGAGGCTACTTGGGAAGCTCGAAGATACTATCCGAGCTCGATATCCCCATCTTTACACTTGAGGTATGTTATTCAGTTTACCGTTCAGCATTTATACTTTCTATATCTGTTGTTAGTACTTGCTGATGGTAGATAACGAAATTTGGGGACCAAATTTTTATTAGTGGGGGAGAATGTAAAATACCGGAAAATAGACGAATATTAATAAGGGAATTTTCCGGAATTTATGGAAATTTTTCGGGAATTTTTCGGAGCTCGTACGGATGAGTTGACGGGGATAAAAACGGGGTCCGGAAAAGCCTGTTTTGGCTACCCCAATTAAATGAGGAAAAGTTGAATTTTTCTTAATTCTTTTCCTTTATTTATTTATTTCCTTTTTCCTGCATTTTCGCCGTTTCCTCATTTCTTCTCCCCGACGCCGATCGCGCGCCTTCTCCCCGGCCCTAACCGTCGGCCGGCGGTTCCTCCTCCCCGAGAGCACACTCGGCCACTTCTTCTCCTTCTATTTCTTCTGCCCGAGCCTCTCCCGACGCCACCACAGCGCCCGATGCCTCTGCCCTAGATCGGAGCTGAAGCCCTAGCTGCCGGCGACGCAATCGACCACTTTCTCTTCCTTTCTTCCCTCCACCCGAAGCTGTTGCCGATTATCTTCTTCTCCAAGCGCCGGCGACTCTGCCACCGCCGACCTCCCCTGTGCCCTAGCCTTTGCACAGCGTCGCTGCCGATCCGACCGTCGGCTTGTAGATGCCCTAGGGTGTTGAGGATTGAGGCCACGGGATTGGAGAAGAAGGGTGAAGTTCTGTGTTCTATGGGGTTCTGGTAGCATTCAGTCAGCAGTAGAACAGCAGCTTGATCGAGGTATATTCTTTGATTTGTAATCGTCACTGCTTGATCTCTTCTTCTGATCCTAACCAGTGAGGATTTGTTGGAAGTGATCTTGGTTCTAGTGGTGTTTCGTGCTGGCAGCACTCAAACAAACATTGCCAGGGGTTTTAGATCAAGAGCAAAGGTAAGAATGTGTACTGTGAAGAAAAGAAAGAATTTGTTACTAGAATTAGTTTTAGGTTTACCTTTAAATCTATTTGTGTAGTGGAATTAAGTTTGGATTTCTAATCTAATGAGTTAATTGGGGATTAAGTAACCCTAGTTAACTATTAGATTTAATTAGGTAATTGAGGTTATGTGATTAAGGTTTTTCCCTAAATTAGTTTTTTTAGATTTTATTTAGCTATTTTTATGAATGTAGCTAAATAAAAGTATATCTATTGGTATTACAGGGCTTTGACGCGAGACGAGTATCTCGGAGTCTAATTGGACCTTTCTATTTTCGGAGGCGGGTACTTTTGACTTTTTGTCTTTGATATGCCTAGTAATGAAATTAACATATTTCATCAATTGTGTTTCTTATCTGTTTCGGTTAATCACTACCCAAATCTTGGTACGTGTTTGATTGATTGATTGATTTGCATCTCATGTATATTTTACCTGTTTATACATGCTTATAGGGGGTAGTGATATACCATGCTTCACCATGTTCAGGACCTAGGTTTTTATACCTTCTGTGTACCTTTGATTCGATATGATTCGTTGACCTAGGGTGCACTTTTCTATATATATGGATTAGGTCAGGATGTTTATATGGTTATTGCCATGCATCATTTGCATGATTGCATGCTGTGCGATAGGTCCGCTCCATTATTGTTGAGCACATCGCCAGTTACATGGATCTGCACACACCACCACTCATGGGTTAGTGGTCGATTCAGGTAGAGTGTGTTACAGCAGGGACTCTGTTAGGCACCGTTGGTCTGCTCATGGGTAGTGTGACACAACGTGTTATCCGGCAGGGATTCCTCCCCGTCATCGTGTACCGGGAGTTGAGAGCATTGCGCTCCCCCATCTATGATTTGTAGTAGAAAGTGTTAATTCGATAAGCCCATTGGTCACCATTTAGTATAGAGAGTGCATTGTCACCCTACCCACTCGGCCTCACTATTGTGTGTGAGATGATCGACTGGCGTCAGGGGTGACCAGGACGCATCATTGGCATCATATGCATGATGCATTTATTGCTTGTGTTTGTGCTTGCTGCATTTATATGCTGCATATTGTTTGGATACCTATATTTGACATGCATACAGGATTCCTATACCACTCGGACTGTTTGACCTTATACTCAGGACCTGGTTAGTACAGCATTCTCCTGTTTACTTCAGATGCATTTTTATCTTTCTTATCAGGAGACTGTACGCATAATTAGTGCTAGGTGTTGTTTCTTTACTTTGCATATCAATTGTACCTGCTGAGTGTTGGACTCACCCCGCCTCCATTGTTGATATTTTCAGGTTGATGCTGTCAGGAGAGAGTTCCAGTTGCTGGTCCCTGCAGACCTCGAGGATGTGATTGGTTTTTCATTTGGTTTCCTTTTCTGTTCTAGACTGTTTGAACTTGTTATGTTCTGGATTTATTTACTTATGGACATGGTATAGATTTTATTATATCGATGGATTTGGATTTGGTTTTTATTCTACTACATGCCTGCCTGGACGGCAGAAGAGGTGAGTTCGTTGGATTTGAGCTTTACGAGTGTAGTGGAGTAGGGTGGATTTCGAGTCAGAGTATTATTTTACTGTTTAATTATCTTAACTGCGTGGTTGTGACAGCCAGAGGCTGAATAGATTATATATAACTGCGTGGTGATGTTTTATTTTGTTGTTATTATTCCAGCCGCCTGTGGCTGAGGTATTTGTGAGATGTAGAAAAGTTTCAGATTGTCCACCGTACAGGGGAGATGCTGCCGAAATTTTCTCGGACAGGGACTCCTCTGGGGCGTGATAGTATTAGTTTTTGCTTAGTGACTTGGCTCCGTGTGAATCAAATAGGTCTAAATGTAGGAGCTCAAGTATTGAGTTAGTTCGATTTTGGTTTGTTGATTTGTGTGTTGACTTAGTTTGTTTACCTTATTGGTAAGCATTACAGATTGTAGTTTCTAAATTTTTTAATTTGGTTAATCCTCTAACTAGACCAATTTAACTCATTTTTGAAATGTCTTATGTGAGTGTGACCCATCTATGCCACAACTTAGTTTCCTCTTATTGTGTTAGGAGACACTTTTATGAGGAGGTTGGTATGCCAATAGTGTAAATATTATTTTTCCTAATTCCTTTTAAGTGTAATTTCAGGATTTTCAATATTTCTAATTATACACTTAGAGTTGGAAAAGATAACTAAATAACCAGAGTCACACAGTTGTCTTATGTTAAGTAAGTTAAAGTTAAATTTATCAATAAAATCGGAACTCAGTTCGATATTACCTGATCCGATTACCTTAAGTTTTTCGTCGTTACTGAATGCAACTGACCCTAAGTTCTTGAGTTTTAGCTTAGTGAATTTCAATCTGTCTCCAGTCATGTGTCTAGAACATCCACTATCCAACATCCATTAATTCAAATCTTTATGTTTCTATACATAAAGTATTTGATTTAGTTCAATTTGATAGATTAAAAGATAGTTTGATTGAAATTAGCTCCTTAATATTCCATCTCACCAGTCTAGACTGTTAAACATGTTATTCGTAAGGGTGATTGTGAGATGGTTTATTTTTAAGTTGATTTGAATTTAAGTTTAATTTTAATTTGAGTTAGTTAAATGTTAAAATTAAGTTAGTTTAATTAAATTTGATTAAGTTTAAGTTAGTTTAATTAAGTTTGATTTAGTTTTAATTTAATTTAAGTTAGTTTAATTAAGTTTGATTTAGTTTTAATTTAGTTTAAGTTAGTTTAATTAAGTTTTAATTTAGTTTAAGTTAGTTTAATTAAGTTTTAATTAAGTTTAATTAAGTTTGATTTAGTTTTTATTTTAATTTAAGTTATTTAATTAAGTTTGATTTAGATTTAATTTAATTTAAGTTAGTTTAATTAAATTTAATTATGTTTTAATTTTAATTTAAGTTAGTTTAATTAAGTTTGATTTAGTTTTAATTTAATTTAAGTTAGTTAATTAAGTTTGATTTAGTTTAATTAAGTTTAGTTAAGTTTTAGATTTGACTAATTTAAATCTAAATTCATCTCACCCTTCTTCTAGATTATCAATTAGAGAACCTTATCTGTTTTGTAAGATGGTTAATTTTTATCTTCAATTTAGATTGAAATCTAAGTATTAATTCACATTTTAGTTAGACTAAGGTTTAACAGTTAGTTAATTAAATATCCATTTCAACAATTGACTTCCAGGCTGTGGCGAGACACTAGACATTCTTGGGTATTAGATCATCAAGCACTTCTAGACAAAGCCTTTTAAAGAAATTAAATATTTAATTTTCTTTCTAAAAATCCTAGGTCTAACTAGTCAAGTGTGAATTAAGCTTAAGTCCTTATCTACTTAATCTAGGCATGAATAATGAAAAGCAATAAAACATACATCAAACAAATTTATCTAATGATTATGGTCTTTCTGTTGACTCCCCCTGGATCATAGCTTCAATAGGGTCTATCAAGATAGTGGATTTAATCCTTGGGGATCAAATATTGTCCAAGTCCAACATGATTAATCAAGTTAGACTTGGGGACCCATGCTTAGAGTGTTCTATTATTTGTTCAATTGACTAGTGATAAGTAAAGTCTAAATTCCTGCTTAACCTTATATCCAATTTCAGATCGATTCTATATGGCTCTTTATTTTTCAAGAATCAGATCGAGATTCTTGGAACCCAAGGTGAACTGTTCCAGCATATCCTTTAGTTCCTTGACTTGTCTTTTCAAGCTGAAATTTTCTTCCTCGAGCTTTTAGGCTTGAGTCAAAGTTCCAGTTTAAACTGATTCTATCAAGGAGTTTGAGATAGTCACTTTGTCACGCACCAGGTAGTCTCTGCTAGAAGAAATTTTGACAGTATCTCCCCTGTACGGGTGACAATCTGAAACTATTCTGCAATGCCCTCAGGGCCACATATACATCGGCCAACACGGCTGGAACAATAACAATAATATAAGGTAATCACCCACACTGTTAATAATTAACAAACTAGAACAGTGATAAAAAGACTCAAAAACAACCCTATTCAACTACACCCAAAAAGCTCAAAACCAATATCCTACTCCACTACACTCATAAAACACAAATCACAACGAACTTACCTCTTCTGCCATCAAGGCAGGCATGTAGGAAAACATATCCAATCCAAACCCATCGACAAATAAAAATCCATACAAGATCCAAATGTATCAAAATAGAACAAGTCTAATAAAGAATAAACCAAAAGATCAATACACGTCCTCGTGGACTGCAGGGGACTAGCGACTGGAACTCTCCGGACAGCATCAACCTGAAAATAACAACGGAGGAGGGTGTGAGTCCAACACTCAGCGGGTAACAACTGATATGCATAATAAAGAAAATAACAACCAGCACTAATCATGCGTATAGTCTCCTGATACAAGAAGGATAAATGCAACTGAAACAAGCAGGAGAAAACTGTACTAACCAGGACTAGGGTATAAGTACAACAGGGTCGTCAGACCGAGAGTGTCATAAATCCTGTATGCATGTCAATCATATGCATCCATATAAATGCAGCAAGTAAATACAGCAAACACAAGTAATAAATGCATCATGCATATGATGCAAATGTCATGGTCACCCCTGACGTCAGTCAGCCATCTCACACACAATGGTGAGACCGAGTGGGTAGAGCTGTGACAACCGCGCACTCTGCCATCACTGCTCCTGATGAGTGACCGAGTGGACGGGATGCTGTCGCGATACACCTATCCTCCTACCCCAAATCATAAATGGGGGAGCTCAATGGTCACATCTCCCGGTACACGATGACGAGGAGCAATCTCTACCGGCTACCACGCTGCGTCACACTACCCATGAGCGGACCAACGGAGCCAAACAAAGTCCAACCGCCTGCCGGCTACCACGCTGCTACACTAAACCAACGAAGCCAAACAGATCAGAATTGTCTGTCGGCTACCACGCTAAGTCACCGGACCAACGGAGCCTAACAGCAGAACTGTCACACACCTGTCTGATATACCACTAACCCATGAGTGGTGGTGTATACAGATATATGTAACTGGCGATGTGCTCGACAATAATGGAGCAAACTATCCACTACAACAAAATTGTTAAAAGACAACACCATAAAGACAACGGTTTTAGAAGGAACTGTTGTTAATTTGGTAAAAGACAACGGTTTTTGACAAAATCGTTGTCTTGTCAACAGTCTTTGAGCGTCCGAAAAAAATAAAAGACAACAGTTTTGTAAAAACTGTTGTTGTTGACGACTTTTTGTAAAATCAACAACACCTTTTACAACAGTTTTCTAAAACTGTTGTCTTTAAGCACTTTTTTAGGGGGTCAAAGACAACAGTTTTAATAAACCGTTGTCTTTGACTTTATTCTTTCGCCGTTTTCCCCCTTCGTTGTTTTTGTTGTAGCAGTGGTTTGCTTCCCTCTCTCCGAAAATTTTTTGGCGCCCTATTTTCCCCCCTTAGCCTAGCTGAACCCTAAACGTTTCTCCTCATACGATCTTTCTCCTCATACGGCTCTAGGCGAGTGTGGAAGTATGCCTCCTTTTTTAAAACGTGAGGCAGGAGCGTGGGTGGTTGCTGCTGCTTATGCAGATTGCTAGGTAGAGGCGGAGGCGGAGGTGACCCTGGTCGGTAGTTCTACCGGCCGATGCCTGAGACGACTCTTCTCTGGTAGGATTGGTTATGCTCTTCTTCCAATTGAAAGCCACATTTGGAAGAAATGTCTTTTGATTCTTTTCTAGCTGGATGCCTAGAATGCTTGCCCTTGACTATGCCCTCCCTGTCTGCTCCCTAGCTGTTCATGTGTCAAATGTCTCTGCTTGTTCTTGCCGTAGGTTCTGGCTTATCAGATGCAAGTCCAGATCCCGTTGGCACAAAACCCTATCCAAACACTTTTTTTTCCTTTTTCTGTACGACTTGTTTATCTTCATTAAGTCGGCGTTTGTTCGTGCATAATGATCACAGTTGAACATGGAATCCTCGTATTGATTATTTTTGTTTATTTAATGGTAGGTCTTGGCCTCACATTCCTGTGGTGAGCATTCCTGAAGATCTGACAGTGAAAATTGCCCTATCTCTGAAATACGAGATCAACAGGAGTCTTGCTGTTTTAAGGGAAATTGCATTAGGACGCGACCTGAAGAAATTCCTTGCTGTATGCTTCTAAATTTGTTCTGTTAAGAAGATTTGGATATCGATTTTCTTGTATTTGCCCCAATTCATGTTCTGGATACAGGTTATTGCTGGTCTATTGGTTATTTCAATCGTTGGAAACTGCACGAATTTCCTGACATTTTTTTATATCGGTACAACCTTCAAATTTCTTACTTGCCTCCTATTGTATATGCATACCTTTGCTCTAGCAGCTGAAACCTATTCTTTTTATTTTTATTTGCAGTTTTCATCACGCTTCACACCGTGCCTTTCTTATATGACAAACATGAAGACCAAGTTGATGCATTCGGGGAGAAGGCAGCTGCAAAATTCAAGAAGCACTATGCAGTGGTTCACGCCAAGTATCTGAGTAAGATACCAAAAGGGCCATTGAAAGACAAAAAAATCCCAGTAAGACAAAAAAAAAGATGGTATCGCATGGTGTCCTGATGTTCAACGGTAGCTATCTTTTTCGTGCTTTAGTTCCAACTTTCGGTCTCTCAGTGCTGAACCGAGTTACTGGTTTTTGAAACTTGTCGTGTCGTGGCTGGGACCGGTTCTTGTTTTTTTTTGTTTGTTAATGTGGGTTCTCCTAAAATCTTTTGCGGTATTGCAAATATACATGTAATATTTATGCTTGCTTGGAGTGGTGTTAGAATTAGAATTGATGGGTTGGTAAATTATGCAGGGAATCTGAAACAGATAATTAAAGCTTATTGTTTCCTTTTTTTTATCTGTATGCTTTGAATTTGCATATTTGGCTGTGTGCTTGGCTATGGATACTCCTTTTAGTGTCTTCTTTTAGTGAAGTTTGAGGATCTGTAATCGATTCTTGCCACATCTTGATTGCAATTTTCAGAGACTATAAATTCTGGTCCTTACCACATCTTGTTTGTTTGCACCAGCGATGCTTTGGAAACTTATTGCATTTTCTGGTGCTGGGCAATGACATATCTATCTGGTCGTCGCGGCAACGCGGAGCAAGTCAGTCTCAGAAATCTGGGGAGCTGCCGAAGAAACTAGCCTGGCCTACCTCTTTATCGCCTTCATCTAGCAAAGGGTTTGTCGCAATCAAGAATCCAGTAGAAGAGCTATGGCGATCAATGATCCCTGTGATTGGGAGTGCATCAATGATACAACCATCATATTCAGGAACAATCTATCTGAGTGGTCAATGAAACTGAAAACTCTCAGGAGGCTTTACGGGTACTTAGACATATCAGATGGACTCTCAGATGGACTTGAAGTTGGTTTAACTAACTATGCCGCAGGTAACCACTCACTCATCTTTCTTAATAGATGTTATGGTTATTAAAAAGCCAAAGTTGCTGTTATATAGCCTATTGCACTGGACTTCTTTTGGCTCGGCGAGTATTAAAGAAGCTTGAATTGGACGAAGAATATGAGGGGAATGTGGAGGTACACATTTTATCCCTTTGTAGAGTTTCTTATAGTATTTACCTGCAGGCTCGAACAACTTGTGCATATCTCTTGGATAGGCTACTGGAGAAGATTTTTCGTGACCACAACTAACAGATGATTCAGTACATATTTTCGTGATGGTTAATTTGCAATTTTCATGTTTATTTATACTTTATTTATCTCTATGCTATTTTATGTTTTATGTGGTGTCCCATTTTTGATGTGTTTGTGTCAAAAAATGGCTCAAGGATACACTAAGATGTAGATCAAGGCCATTCGTTAGACCGGGAGCATGAAATGAGTGTTTGTATAGCTTTTCCAAAGAGAGAGTTTGTGGTTGTGCACCTTGGGATGTCATTAGATAAAGCCTGTAGTTTGTCAATTGAAGATCTCAAAGAAAAAAAACTTCCTAGTTATTATTGATTATTGATCTTTTTGAAAAAATTTCTCCATAGCATAATGATTAGTTACCATATGAATGCATACTAATGATCTTCATTCTTGTTGAGCCTCATTAAAAATCACTTCCATTCAAGGTGAAAGATTTTCTGAGATAGTTGGAAGCCCTTATGGCTCCAGAAGTTTTAAAACGTAATTATGGACCAGAAATTGATATATGGAGTAATGGAGTTATACTCTATATCTTACTGTGTGGAGTTCCCCCATTTTGGGCTGGTAAGCTTTCTATCAATAAATCCATTTTGCACACTTTATTATTTGTTCTACCACTTTTTACAAATAAGTTACTTATTGTCTACTGTAAGCTTTCCATGAATAAATCTATTCTTTATTAGTTCTGTCACTTTCTGCTAATAAGGTACTTGTTGTCTATTAATTAATACACTTTTTGTATTTCTTCAGATACATTTTTTATCTAACAAAAGTTATGATTTCTTAATTGCAGAATTCACCTTCCGTTGCTCATTGCATAGCATGTTCATCTCTCATGTTCTCGTTTCTGAGGTTGATCATTAGGACTTTTTAATTAAAATTCTTGTTCTACTTTTTGCACAGTTTTGTAGGAAATATTGGTCTTTATGGCTATTGGCTAAGCTCGCCTTGCCACTTTCATCCACCACAAAGAGGTATAATTCTTTGTACAATAATCTAGGAATTTCCTAGAAGCACCTGCTATTTGTTGTTGTATTTTGTACAATAATCTATGAATATACAAACCTCTTATTAACATACATGAACATCACATGCAATGTATTAATATTTCATTTAGACAAGAGATTGCTAGAATCAATATAAAAATTCTAATCTCATGTTGTGCACATACTTCTAATCTCATGTTCATTTAAATATTGTATTAGGTGTTATGGATGAATTGTTTAAGGTTCTTGAAAACCTATAATATAACAGCTTGGGCACAAGATGCACTTATTCCATGTAAAATAAATGGTGAACGTTGAAAATTTCAGTGTTTTTCAGTAGAATCATATTCAAGTTTTCAAATTTACTTGTTCCAGATATAAATACTGTTTGTCTTGTTATTCCACATGCTTTGAGGAGGCACGATGTTGGAACCATGCTGAGCAAAAAGTAGCTAGCTAATTAATTAATGTTTCGTCAATGGAAAACCACACATTCATGATTCTAATTCTCTATCTGTAATACATTATTTTGTTCTCAAGCATCCATGACCACATCATCAAATTATGTTTATGCATGTTTACTAAATGCATCTTTCTTTCTATTATTAACCGGTATCATTCTCCACATTAAGCTAAAATTTAGCCACTACCCCACTGTTTCATACACTTGCACTAACATGATCTCATTTACCAATTCTCTTTAAATGCTCTCCATTCACTCATTTTGTTAGTTAGAGCCCTAGAGCCAATCATTTGATGATTGTATAGACTCATGTATATCATATTCATGTATATATATTAAGGCATTTGGTTTTTGGTTATTATGCTTATTTGTATTAGTGCCAGATAAAATAAGTATAGTAACGTCCTAGAGTAGAAGGTTCTTACCTATATCAATCGATTGGTTGAATCGATAGTGAGATGATATAGGGAATACTACTATAAATCATTCCTAGTCGAGTATTAACATTCAGGGACAATGTTAATACAATAAGACTAGCATGTAGGTCAGCTCGATGACTTGATCTCACAAGTCATGGATATAGAGATATCAAGCTGACACATGGGTATGCATTAGAGAATGTATACTGAATGACCTGCCATGAGAAAGTATCATGGATCGTTATATGAGTGTCATATACTTTCTCATGTGGCTATTAGTATGACTATTAGTCCTTTGACCTGAAGTCACCATGGATCCCTACATAAGGAGTTATGTACTTTGGTTTCGTCAAACGTCACCCGTAACTGGGTGGACTATAAAGGTGATTACTGGGTATATAACGAATTATGTAGAGGGATGTGAGTGATGTAGATGGGATCTATCCCTCCCATATGACGGGAGCGACATCGGTATTCTTGATAGAGTGAGACCACTAAGTACATGGCCATGCCCAAATGAGTCAACATGAGATGTTGAGCTCATTTGATCGAGTGAGTCTACTTGGAGTTCAAGATTTAGATTGATTAGAGGATGACACGGTCTATGCCTCATATTGATCAATCTAGATGTCTAGGATAGAAGGACAATGTCACATATTTTGTGAGGAGTCATAATTGGTAGTCACAAGGTGATGTCGGATCTCGACATTCTTGTAATTTGGGTAGTAATGATATGTTGCTAGATACCGCTCATTACTTATGCTCCTAAATGGGTTTAGGGCATTGCCAACGTTACAAGAACCTATAGGGTCACACACTAAGTACAATTAGATGGAGATTTGGTTCATATGATGAACCAAGAGGATTAGATTCATTTGATGAATCATATTGGATTAAGAGTAATCCAAATTGGGCTAATTGAGTTGGACTCAAGTTGATTCATGTATTCAATGAGTCTAATTTAGATTATGACTCATTAAATCAACTTAATTTAATGAATTAGATTCATTATATTAAGTTGGCTTGAATCATATGGTTGGATTAGATCAACCATGAGAGAGATTTGATCAAGTTTGACTTGATTTGAGAGGAAGAGAAAAAGTCATGTTTGACTTGACTTTTTGCCACATCACTAGTGAGTTGGCAAGATGTGGACCAATAGGATTGCTCCACATCATCAATGTGTGCCACCTCATGGAGGTTACAAGCCTCCATAGCATTTAATGTGGCCGGCCCACATTAAATGAGGAGGTTACACTTGTTGCCATGTCATTTAGTGAGGTGGCAAGATGTGGACCAATAGTGTTGATCCACATCATCCTAGAGTGCCACCTCATGGGGGTTACAACTCTTAATGGTCTCCACATTAATTGGAATTAATGTGGGGGGTTACACCTCCTAGAGTGGCCGGCCACTTGATGGCTAAGGGGTTGTTTGAATTTCCTATTATTGAATTCATTCACTCTTCTTCTCCCTTGGGTGCTCTCTCTTCTCTTCTCCCATTCCTTGGCCGAACACTCCATTGTTGCTAGCACACCTTGTGTTTTGGTCATCTCCTTCTAATTGTGTCCGTGTGGATACATATAGAGGTTGTCTACTTTGACAACTAGAGATCCGGCGACATCTTGGACAAGCGGGAACGCGAAGGGCTTCGCTACAAGGGTAATGATCTTAACTTTAGTGTAGATCTAAAGTTTTTACAAACCGTACAAGAAAAGGTTTTTCGATAATTTTGTTTACGAATCTTTGCACGAGATCCATGGCTTTGGGTGACTCGGGGTTTCCGCGACGGGAAAAAGCGGTTTTCGCGGCCCAAGAACCCAACACATTTCAGCACCAACAAAGAGCTAGCTTCATATACATCAACAATCACCCTATTCTTCAGGTAAGATATATAGATAGACTTTTGTTTTTTAAATTTTCTTGTATACCTGTGCTATCGATGTTGTTTTCTTACATGTAGAACTACAATGAATGGAAAGAAGGGTAGCAGTATTCAGATCAACATTTGCTTGCCGCCAAATGCAACACCACAATCAGAAAGTATGAAGAAGTCTACCAAGGATCATAATGGCAAAGCCACGATACCAATGAGGAAATTGATGATGGAAGTGTGGGAGTTTGCCAGAGAGGACACAGACAGGATGACCTTTTCCCTCAAGGTTGGCTTGGGTTGCCTCCTCGTCTACCTTCTCATTCTCATCCAAGCACCTTATCAAGCCTTCGACACCAACTTCATATTGGAAAAGGTTGGTATGAAAAAATAAGCAAGTGAGAAAGAGGAGTTTAATGAAATCCTACAAGTTGAAGATTGTGATGAGACTTTGTTTATTTGTAATTGAGATGAATTTTATTTGAACATGAGATATGTTTCTTCTTTTGTGATTGTAATTCTTGTATAACTAACATTTTGAATGATATTGATGTGGGGAATATTCTTTCTTGATTATGATTCTTTATTATATATTTAAATTGAAATCTGATATATTGGTATTAAAAGATAATAATTTAAAAGACAACGGTTTAAAACCATTATTATTGTCTATTACCCTCAAAGACAACGGTTAAAAACCGTTGTCATAGCCCCAAAAATGGTTGTAACTGACAGTACTGTTTTAAAAATGTTCTAAATAACAACGGTTTTAAACCGTTGTCTTTTCATTCAAAGACAACGGTTTAAAATCGTTGCAAAACTGTTGTCTTTTCGTTCAAAGACAACAACGGTTTAAAACCGTTGTCGTAGCCCCCCCACTTTTAACAACACTGCCAATTACAACGGTTTTAAAGGGCTACGACAACGGTTTTTAACCGTTGTCTTTTAATGTTTTTGTTGTAGTGATCGCACAGCATGCAATCATGCGAGATGATGCATGACACTAAACATGGCAATATCCTGAACAGCATAGCAATATCCATACATAAATATAAAATGTGTACCATAGGACAATGAACCAAATCAAAAGTACACAGAACAGATAAGGTATCAAAAACCCTAGGTCCTGAACATAATAAATAACATGGTTGTGTCACTACCTCTATAAGTATGTATAATCAGGTAAATACTAACATGATGTGCATAATAAATAAACAAACAAGCATGTAACAGATCGAGTAGTGATCAACCAAAGCAAATAAGAAACACAATCATTGCTATTTGTTAAAAAACATTACTATGTATATCAAATGACATAAAGTCAAAGTACCCGTCTCCAATAGAAAAGGATCGTATCTAGTCTAAATCCGACGTCAAGATACTCGTCTCGCGTCAAAATCCTGTGTCACCAATATAAATATATTTTATTTAGCTACAATTTACATAAATAGCTAAATAAAATTCTTAAGAACTATTTAGGGCAAAACCCTAAACCAACCTCCTCGACCTGCCCTAAATTAAATCCAAATCATACCTAATTCAATTCATATCTCTAATCCAACCTAATTAAATATCTTACCTCAACACCCAAGTCTCCTCTATTGATCCACAACTGGTAGTTGCTGTCGGAACAGGGGCAGCCGCTGAAAATCAGATACACTACCAAGAATTTATTGATATGATCCAAGATTGAAATCCTAGAAATCAACAAGGATACACATGCTCACCTCACTGCTCTCTAAGTTTGTCCGTATCGCCAACACCTGCAAGTATTCCAGCCAGCATAAGGATTCTAGTGGAGCTACAATGATCAGACAATAAGAGATCGAATCCAAGCTTACCCCTAAGTGTCTACTGATGGCTCTTAGCAAACACAAAATTTCGGCAGCCAGGACCAATGAACAGCAACACTGAAGTTTCAAACCACATAGAAGCCCTAGGTCAGCACTGGCGAAGAGAGGAAAAGGGAGAACCTGTTGGTTGCTAATCGGAAAGCCTAACGGTTCCACTGTACAAAAATTTTGTACAAAGGTCTGAACCTTTTTCCTAGCTACCATGTGTTCTTTTAAATTAAACTTGGATCACCTACGGAACTTAACACGTTTGATCATAAGTTTAACTTATTTGTTCTTTTAGGTTTAGACTTGGATCTCCTACAAAACTTAACACGTTCGATCCAAATCACCTAGGTCACTAAGACAATTAAATATCTATTTCTAAAATCGGCTTCTAGTACTGCATGGCGAGGCACATGGCCTTCTTGGATATGGGAGCAACCACCACCGACTAGACAAGGAAATTTAATATTTAACCTTCCCATAGTAACCCTAGGTTAACCACTAAGAACAATCAAATCACAAGGAAAAAAAACAAAAGAACACAATTTCGAAAACTAATTCAAAAAACTAGCATCGCATGCCTCTTGTATTTGGTATTTTTACAAAGAAACAAACCTAACATGATGCGGAAAACAATTACTAGTTATACCTTTCTTTGAAGATAATGACCTCTTGATCTTCTACCGTATTTCTCTTCTAATCTCGAACGTTGTGTGGGCAACGATCTTCTGAGACGAGAACCACCTAGCACCTTCTTCTTCTTCCTTCAAGTTTCGGCCAAGCACAAAAACTCCTAAGGATGAAGAACCTTTTCCACCAACCAAGCTCCAAGGGATGCAAGCTTCCTCTTCTTCTTCTCCAAGCTAGGATCCGGCCACCACTTAATCTCCAAGAGGAAGAGGAGGTTCGGCCACAAAGATGGAGAGAAGAGAAAAAGAATAGGCCGGCCACACCAAGGAAGAAAAGAGGGAGAAATAGAATAGAGGTTGTATCCATGAAGGCACCCAAACTCCCTCTTTTATAATCCTTAGCCTTGACAAATAAGGAAAATTTAATAAAACCTTCCTTAATTCTTTTGCCATTGAAAAGGAAAATTTTAATTAATTAAAATTAAAATCCTTTTCTTAATGCATATGGCCGGCCACATCAAATCAAGTAAACAAGGAAATTTTTCGCTAGAAAAATTAAAGCTTCCTAATTTGCTTCCGAAAAAATTTTAAAATAAAATTTCTCTTTAATAATCCCTTCATGGTTGATATTATAAAAGGAAATTTCTATAATTTTAAAATTTATCTTTTTAACATGTGTATGATTTATAAATAAGGAAAGTTTTTACCAAAATTAAAATCAACCTTTTAATCTACAAATAAGGAAAGAGATTTAACTCTTCTCTTAATCTTTTGTAGAATCTTATAAAAGGAAATATTTTAATTTTTAAACTCTCTTTTAAATCATGTATTCCACATAAGAAAAAATTTAAAATTAAAATTCCTTTTCTATTTCTAATGGCCGGCCACACATAGGTTGAACTCATGCTTGGGCCGGCCACAATCAATCCCATCTAAACATGGTTCGGCCGACCCTTGCTTGAACTCCAAGCAAAGCTTGGTCGACCCCCTTTTAGATGGGTACGAAGGTGGGTACAGGTGGGTATAGTACTCTATAATTAAGAGGCTATGATACGGACCGAAAGGAGGAATTGATTTTGGTCTCCTAATAAAATTAAGCATCCCGTGTTCGCCCCGAACACACAACTTAATTTTATCAATAATAATTCATTCCACTAGAGAACTATTATTGAACTACCGCACCAATCCCAAATTACATTTTTGGGCTCCTTCTTATTATGAGTGTGTTAGTCTCCCTGTGTTTAAGATAATGAATGTCCACTAATTAAATGAATTACTGACAACAAACTTAATTAATATCTTAGTTCAAGAGTAGTACCACTCAACCTTATCATCATGTCGGACTAAGTCCACCTGCAGGGTTTAACATGACAATCCTTATGAGCTCCTCTTGGGGACATTCTCAACCTCGATTTCTAGGACACGGTTTCCTTTTACAATCAACAACACACACTATAAGTGATATCATTTCCCAACTTATCGAGCTTATTGATTTATCAAACTAAATCTCACCCATTGATAAATTAAAGAAATAAATATCAAATATATGTGCTTGTTATTATATTAGGATTAAGAGCACACACTTCCATAATAACTGAGGTCTTTGTTCCTTTATAAAGTCAGTATAAAAGTAACGACCTCTAATTGTCCTACTCAATACACTCTAAGTGTACTAGTGTAATTATATAGTTAAGATAAACTAATACCTAATTACACTACGACCTTCCAATGGTTTGTTCCTTTCCATCTTGGTCGTGAGCTACTGTTTATAATCTATAAGGTACTAATAACATTATCTTCTGTATGTGACACCACATACTATGTTATCTACAATATAAATTAATTGAACAACACAAATAAATGTAGACAATTTGACCAAATATGATTCTTTATTCAAAATAAATGTCTACAAAAGCTTAAGCTTTCAGTATACACTCTAACAGAACCTCGGCTCGGCAGAATCCCACGACCACAGTTAGGGCTCACAGTAACCCACACTAGGGCTGAGGAGGAGCGGCGGTGAACATGTTAGTTAGAGCCCTAGAGCCAATCATTTGATGATTGTTGTATGGACTCGTTGTATCATATTCTTATATATATAAAGGCATTTGTTTATGGTTATTATGTTTACTTGTATTGGTGCAAAATAACTAAGTATAATAGCGTCCTTGAGTAGAAGGTTCTTACCTATATCAATAAGTTAGTTGAATCGATAGTGAGATGATATAGGGAACACTACTTTTAATCATTCCTAGTCAAGTATTAGCATTCAAGGACAATGTTAATGCGACGAGAATAGCATATAGGTCAACTCGATGACTTGATCTCACAAGTCATGGATATGGAGATATCAACTTGACACATGGGTATGCATTGCAGAATGTATACTGAATGACCCGCCATGAGAAAGTATCATGGATCGTTATATGAGTGTCATATACTTTCTCATGTGGCTATTAGTATGGCTATTAGTCCTTGGACCTGAAGTCACCATGGTTCCCTACATAAGGAGTTGCATACTTTGGCTTCGTCAAACGTCACCCGTAACTGGGTGGACTATAAAGGCGATTACTGGGTATGTAACAAATTATGCGGAGGGATGTGAGTGATGTAGATGGGATCTATCCCTCCTAGATGACGGGAGTGACATCGATATTCTTGATAGAGTGAGACCACTAAGTACATGGCCATGCCCAAATGAGTCAATATGAGATGTTGAGCTCATTTGATTGAGTGAGTCTACTTGGGATTCAAGATTTAGATTGATTAGAGGATGACACGGTCTATGCCTCACATTGATCAATCTAGATGTCAAGGATAGAAGGACACTTGTCATATATTGTGAAGAGTCACAATTAGTAGTCACAAGGTGATGTTGGATCTCAACATTCTTATAACTTGGGTAGTAATGATGTGTTGCTAGATACCGCTCATTACTTATGCTTCTAAATGGGTTTAGGAGCATTGCCAATGTTATAAGAACCTATAGGGTCACACACAAAGGGAAATTAGATGGAGATTAGGTTCATTTGATGAACCTAAAGGATTAGGTCCATGTGATGAACCAAATTGGATTAATAGTAATCCAAATTAGGCTAATTGAGTTGGACTCAATTTGGTTCATGTGTTAGATGTGTCTAATTTGGACTTAGACTCATTGAGTCAATTTAATTCAATAAATAGAGATTCATTAAATTAAAATTGACTTAAACCAATGGTTAGATTTGATCAACCATGAGAGAGAAGTGGTCAAGTTTGACTTGACCTGAGAGGAAGATGAAGGGTCAAGTTTGACTTGACCATTTGCCACCTCATTGGTGAGTTGGCAAAGAGTGGGCCAATGATGATGCTCCACATCATCATGATTGCTTAAGTGAGATGCCACCTCATGGGAGTTACCAAGAGTTGTGACTCTTGGTATTCCATGGAGGTTATTAACCTCATTCATGTGGCCAACCACTCATTCATTGGGTGAGTTTCATTTCTTTTGTATAACTCTCATCTTCTTTCTCAAGCTCTCTCTTCTCTCCCTCTCCTCTACCTTGGCCGAACCTTTCAAAGGTGCTAGCACACCTTTTGTTTGGTTTCTCTATCTCTTGCTTGTGTGGATACACATAGAGGAGTATCTACTTTGATACTCTCGAGATCCGGCGAACCTTGGACGAGCGGGATTAGCGAAGGGCATCGCATCAAGGGTAAAGCTCTTCTCCTTTGTAGATCTAGTTTAGATCTAGACTAGAAACTTGTACTCAAAGTTTTACGTAAATTTTATTTCTTCGCACGGATCCGGTGGCGGGGTTTCGGGTTTTCGCAACTCAAAAAGCGGTTTTTGCGGCCCGAAAAACCCAACAGAACACTGTGCAGAAGTGCGGCAGCGGTGGAGAACTAGGGCACAGGGGAGGTCGGCAGCGTTGCTTCGTGCGACGGCGACGGCTAGGGCTCGGATGCCGACACTGGAGTTCCTATGGCCAATGATCGGCGTCGGAGCGCAGATCCGCAGAGGGAAAAGGCGACGGCACGTAGAGAGGAGGAGATGACGTTGGTGGCCTCAGCATCGCAGGAGAGTGAGGGAGGAAGGATCGGGAGTGCGAAGAAGAGAAGGAAGGGGATCGACAAACCCTCGTCCGCAGCTTTAATCGCGAGAAACCGTCACGTGCGGTGGTTAGGGCAGAGAGGAAAGGGTCGAGCGGCTCGGCGCGAGGAGGAGGGAGATCGCGCGTGAGAGGCTCGGTGAGGGCACGGGGAGGAGAAGAAAATAAATAAATAAATCTTTTCCTCGCTTAAATGGGTAGCCTAACAGGCTTTCCCGGGGCTCAGTTTTCATCCCCGTAAACTCGTCCATACAGTCTCTGAAAAATTCTAGAAAAATTTCTAAAAATTCTAAAAAATTCCCTTATCATTATTCGCCATTTTTCAGTATTTTACATAGTCACTTCCTTGAGGGCTTTGATCTCCTCTTGGAGTGACTTGACCCCGATGATGGACTTAGCTAGCTTCCTTGACAAGTAAGAAATTAAGTTGTGCGATCTAATTATAGAAATACTTACATTGGTTTGAGAACCTTCTGAACCGGATATGAATCCGTGGCTTCATTCAGACTCAGCTTCCGATTCTGTCTTTGACTTGGATTCGATGACTTGTTCTCGAGTCGAAAGTGCGAGGAAACTCATTTGTTCGAGATCTTCATCAGAGTCTTCTGATGATGATTCATCTCATGTTGCTTGTAACGCCTTCTTTCTTCGTTGCTTCTTTACTTCCTTCTAATTTGGACAATTCGCTTTGATGTGTCCATTTTTGTTACAACCATAGCAGGTGACTTCAAACTTCATTTTGGAGCTTGGGCTCGGTTGCATCATCTTTAACTGGATCACCTTTTTGATCTCTCGTTTTATAAAGCCCTTCTTTTTCTTGCATAGTTTTCGCACAAGATTGATGAGCTCGACGATGATCTCGTCATCGTCTTCTGAGTCTAATTCATCTTCAAGCTCAGGTTTAGTTCTGCACTTGACTTTTGGTTCCTTTGTCTTGTTTATACCTACGACAAATCAATACTTTTCTCAACCGAGGATGTATTAGTCTCTGTTCATGTAATTCGAATTCTGAAAATAATTCATCTAGCCTAATTGAGGAAAGATCCTTGAAACTTTGTAAGCATCTACCATGGATGCCCACAAAGTATTCCTTGGAAATGCATTTAGTGCATACCCGATGACGTCGCGATTCTCCACTTTTTGATCGATTACATGGAGACCATTGAGAAGGTCCTGGATCCGAGCGTGAAGTTGGCTTACCGATTCTCCATCCTGTATTTTTATGTTATATAATTTATTTAAAATTAAATCCCTTTTGCTTACCTTAGTATTAGAGGTCCCTTCGTGCAGCTCAATTAGCTTTTCCCACAGATCTTTGGCGCTTGAGAACGGGCCAACTTTGTTCAATTCTTCTTTGGTTAAGCCGCATTGAAGAGTGCATGTTTCTTTGGCATCAACCTCAATTTTCTTCATCAAGGTTGTGTCCCAGTTCTGGCATGATACTGGCTTTCCAACGCCGTCGAGTGGGAGTTTGAGACTAGTTTGGATGATTATCAACATCTCGACTTGCGTCTTGAGGTGGTATTCCATTCGGCTCTTCTAGTAGTCGTAGTCTTTGCCAGAGAAGAGGGGAGGGTGTGTAGTGCTATACCCTTCTTGGTGGGCCATTAAAGAGGAATCTCACACACACACAAATAATAAAAAATATTCCAAAACTTGGTCTTAGATTAGTAATACGGAAGAAAAATAACAATTCACTAATTTCGAGAAAAAATAAAATATTAATAAAATATTAATAAAAAATATTATTTCAAATTTTGTTAAGTGTGATATTTTGTCGATATTGACCAATGGTGAAAAGATGAAAATGAATTTTCCAAAAATAATTTTGGAGGGAAAAAATGAAAGGCGCAACGATTCATTTTGAATATAAACGATATCTATTTTTCTTTCAAAAAGGAACCCCCTTGCTCGATTGGTGGTTTCACCAATTCAGAGCGGCCTCGCTCTGATACTAATTGTAGGATCATTGTACTAGAGGGGAGGGTGGGGGTGAATAGCACTCGTAGCTAATTTGTTCGTTTAAAATCAACCGGAGTAAAAGCAGCGGAAAGACATAAAGAAAACTAAGCAATCACTAACACATTTCTTTTACTTGGTTCAGAGCCTGTGACGACTCCTACTCCAATGCTCGCACGTAAAAGTACTTTCGATGGGCAAAGACTAATCAATCGTAAAGAGTAAAAATACAGTTTTAAATAATTACAAGTGATTTGAAAACTAAAGAATACCGACAACTTTGTATGATGAAATCTTCAGTAGAATCGTCGTCGAAACTTTCAAGTGTCGTAGAGGCATTTTCTGAGTATCTTTAAGAAACAAAAGTCATTTGTAATCTTGTGTTCAAGCTCCTGGTTGAAGGCTGCTTTTATAGGTTATTCTGGGCGCCTAGAACCACTCCAGGCGCATGAACCACGTGGTTCGGCCAATCGACGTGCACCACATCAGCTTGATTTTTGGGTTCTGGACGCCCGGACCCCTTTCAGGCACCCGGACCCCTTCCGGGTGCCCGAACCAGCTTTTTCTAGCTCTTATTTTTTATAAAATAAAGTTAGTCCAGACAAAAAAAAAACATATATAATATGAAATTTGACAGCGTCTGACTGTTCAATTTTGACTTTGATTTTCGTCAAAACTCTAGGTCAAACAGACGCCTATTGTTCCCTTTTTAGGGAGCGCGCCCTCACCTACTCCTCTCAGGAGAGTTTACCTTTTGCCAGATTGGTCCTCTAGACCAACTAGACTTTTTCTTAGTGTCCGAGTCTTCAGGTCTTCTTCGCTGGAGGTCCAATCTCGACCCGTCTATTTTTCCACCTGGTCCACGACCACCAGGATTTTCATCTAGAGTCCCCGACTCTAGGATTTCGCCCAAAGAATTTTGACCCGCCAAGACTTTCCACCTAGGGTTACCACCCCTAGGGTTTTCCACCTGCCTAACCGCAACTAGGGCTTTTTCCTAAGAACACTTAGGACTTTCCTACAATCTCATTCAAACTTGTTAGATAACAAATAACCTTAACTTTAAAACCTTTATCATTATCAAAACCTAGGTTCGATCGTATGATGCTTCCCGCACCAACAAAGATCTCTTGAAGAAATTCCTAGAACTACATGAAGGGACCTTGGAGGTGAAACTCGCAAGATGGAACCTACTTCGGAACCAAATAAGCAACCTTTGGATGGAAGAAGGTAAAACAGTTGCACATCTACACTCAAGGATCAACAAAATGATCATCAGACTCATGAATCTCGGAGAAAAGGTAACAAATCGAGATTTATTAAGGTATGCTTTAAATTCATTTCCAAGAATACCTAGTGGACTTCAATAGTCAACTCATTTTACATCTCTAAGGACCTCGAGGTTAGTACCTTAGAAAATTTATTTTCTACTTTTGAACTTCAAGAATCATTGCAGGCCTAAAGAATAAAGAAGAAAAGACAACCCAAAATATAGCACTAAAAACTAACTAGAATGGTGAACCAGATTCAGACACATCGCTTGACGAAGACTAGGCTGCATTTATGGAAAGAAAATTTGGTAAATTTCTTACAACTAACAAATTTAACAAGTCACAGGATAAGAGACATTCATAAATCAAACGAAAGGTAAGATGTTATAATTACCAAGAAGAAGGACATATAAAGGACTACTATCCAAAACTGAAGGATAAGGAAAAGAACAAAAGACTAACACAGACAAAGCACAAAAATCTAAAGGCGGCGTGGGATGAAACGTCTTCATCAGAATAAGAAATAAAAAATCGTAGCCTATGCCGGACTTGCATTGATGTTAAGTCACTAAGAAGACAATGAAGTAAGCTCATCCGAAATGAGCATCGAGAGCATCAACAAAGGGGGAGTCACTTCAGAAGGAAGTAATAATTTAGGGGGAGCATCAGATAACGAGATTGACAAGCTAAGTCAAATACAATCTCTACCTCTTGACAAGTTATATAAATTTATAAAAGTGCTTTATAAAAATGATAGGAGATTTGCGTTTGGCTAAAAGGGGGGTGAATAGCCTTTCTTCGATTTTTTTCCTACAACTTGTTAGCGGAAGCAAAATAGAAAGAAATGAAAAGCAAGAAAACAAGAGAGCAATGCTAACTCCTTGGTTTACATGGTCTCCACCTCCTTGAGGTGACTAATCCAAGGCACACTCCTACACGATCACGCTCCAATATGAACTTCTCCTTCTCGTTATCACAAATGAAGGTGGAGAAACCTTTACAAGGGTTGCCTCTTTCTCTTACAAGATGAGATCTAGGTTTAGGAAGAAGAGACTCAAATCTTTTTCTTTGAAATCATTTGGAGAGCTCACTTTTTGCTTAGCACAATGAGTATACAAGATCGTATTTTGCTATAGTTGTTTTTCCCTTTTTATATGTCTTTGTAAGTAGTCGTTTCTCACATAACCGTCGCCTTCGATCGATTGAGCACATCTCCAATCAATTCAAATATAGACGTTGAGCATCGTTACGATCGATTGGGCGAACACTGGATCGATTCAGTCAATTCAATCGATCGGGCGATCGATTGGTTACCTCCAATCGATCGGCTGATCGATTCAAAATCGCACTTCTCCTTCGTGTAGAAACCTCATGAATCGATCGACCAATCGATCTAGGTTTGCACTGTGCTCTTGCGCAAAGCATGTGAATCGATCGCCCGAACGATTGGATTACTCCAATCGATCGGCTAATTGATCCAAGTTCATTCTGTGCTCTCGCGCAGAGGCTGTCAATCGATCAGCCGATCGGTTGATCGATTTAGCAGTGTTCTGTTCAGTTTTGCGCCTCAATCGATTTACCAATCGATTGCTTGCTGGTTTCCCAACCAACACCTCATGCCAGATAAACGCATCCCTGGACTTTCTTGCCAAGACTCTAGTCCTCGACCTCCTTCGACTTCTCTTGACTTACACCCGATCTTCTGACCTACAAGGACTTTCTCCAGTAAAACTTACAGCACATGTTAGATCCAAACGTATTAACCTAAACTTAAATAGTTGTCAACACATTGAAAACACCCAAGGCATGATTGCACCAACAATCTCCCCCTTTTTTGATGTTTGATAATCTATTTGAGTTTAGGCTAATTTCCAACACATTATAATAATAAGATGATAAGCAGTAAAATAGCAACAAGCATGAGCTAACATAAATACAATATCGTTACTAACTAGGCATAAAAGTCATCTTACTTGATTATAAGCAATAATAGCAAATCATATATGACTAAGCATGAATTTCCTTCTTAATTAAGCATAAACTTCAATTTACATCTCCCCCTTTGTAGATCAAAAAATAAAACTCCCCCTCAATTTGTGCACTAAGCAAACATGATAAATCCGAGGGGTACTCCCCCTAAAGCACACAGATATCAACATAATATAACAACTCGGATTTTAGAAGCATAATAAAATATAGAGAAGCTGAGTATCATATATCCAAAATAAAGTGAAGTTCACAGAGGGACTCCGCAACAAATATCCACATAATGTACAATAACATGAGTCATAGAGGGACATAAAACTCAATGAGATCATCTCCTTAAGTAGTGGGAGCAGGATCAGAAATGGCGATAAGATCAGAAGAAGGGGCAGATGCAGTAGTAGGAGCAGGAGCATCAGCAGATGCAACAGTACCCTTAGGAACATCTGCAGCAGGAGGGACGGGATCTGTGGATGGAACAGACTGAGACGGATGATCAGACACCCAAGAGCTCACCAAATCCACTAATGTGTCCAGAGTCACCTGCATCGTAGTCTGCGATGGACCATGGTGTCCATCGCTGTGCGCATGCTAGCTACCTCCATAGTCAGCTCCTCAAGACGGGTATCGACAATCTCCTCGAATGTCGGAGAATCAGGCTCGGCGATATCCTTCTCAGCATCAGCCGCTGCAGGAACTAGTGAATGTACGCCCCCCTGGTGGCGAGCCCTGGGTCCCTCACCAAGAGCACGTCTATCACGCCATCGGACTCCCGCTGGACCAGCCGCCAAACCCGTCTTCGTGATAGAGCGGGAAGAAATCCAAGAGTAGGCAACGGTCATTGTCTCCAACCGACCCCGAGAGACATCACTCCAACCAGTCAGTGATGAGATGACCGAAAGGCATGTGAACCGTCTGCTGCACTGGCTGAGTAAAATGAATGATGAAATGAAATATGTTCAGAGCAATGTTGAAGTTAAGGGAATGTCGAATGGCATATAGGGCAAACATATGAGGGGGACGAAGAGCGGCTAAGGCAAGTGACACAATGGGAAAGAGAAAGTTAATGATCACCTTAAACAGGGCGGTGTTCTCATCCGACAACTCAAGAGAAGAGAAAGTAATAATCTGTGCATTCGGCCCGTCCGGACGAGGACGACCAAAAAGGAACTGATGCATAGATGCAATGCGGAGATGCTCAAAAGGTGGAGGCAATTCATCAGGAAGTGTGGGATAAAAAATAAAATCATTTTCGGATGGTAGACACCCTAGAAAGGACTGAAGGATCTCATAGGAAAAGTACAAACTCCGCTTCGCAACGTGAGTGCGATAGTTGACACCATCAGAAGTGTGCAAATTGTTATAGAATTCAGAGATAAGGCTTACATTGACACTTCACTCACAAGATAACAACGACTCAAGTTTATAGTCCCTGAAATGGGAATAGGTATCAAAACAAGAGACTCTGTAGAATTGAAGATCAACAAACCTAGGGGTTTATTAGTTTGAAGGTATGTTTGCTAAAAGCTTGCTGCATAGCAGCATTAGGAAAGTGCTGATCAGTGGGAGGTAATGGGCGTTATGGTGGTATGGACGAACTTTCGCCCGATTCATGAACTTTTTGTTTCTTCCTATGGTTAACCAATGAAAAGGAACAAGCAATGGCAAGATAATTGGCAGTGCAACATAAAAAGCATGGAAGAAAACGCAAGAAAAATGCAAAACCAGAGCAGAGAATGCAATGCAAGACACACAAAATACACAAGATACAGATTAGCAATCCAAGTATAGGAGCAAGAGCCAAAGAGAAAATGGGAAAAGAGGGAAGAATTTACCTAGGGTTTGGAGTCCTTATTGGGCGACACAGAAATGAGGAAGAAGAACCGACCCCGTGCGTCGAGAGAGGAAGAAAGGAAGCGGGAGAGAGATGGAAGAGCGCTCGTCGCCGGAGAGGGCCGTCGGAGAGGATGACTGATGTGAGCCAAGAAGAGGCATTGAAGGGAATTGGGGGACCTATGACAAGGTCCAAGACTAAGAGAATGAAGCAAGCTTTGGAAGGCTTAATAATGAGGCTCAAGGAAAAGGAGGATCAATGCACAATGGAGGCAACAACTAAGTGGATCACATTCCTTCAATTTGAAAGTGAAATTGGACCAACATGAGGACCATTTTCGTGTGCATGCATGGGGGGGGTTTTTCTAAAGTGACTTTTGATGTCCTTTGTGGGTTTTTAATGCATTTTTGAAAGTTCCTAAGCTAGTATAACAAATACCATGCATGCATGGTTGCATTAAGCTAGTATTAGGGATTAGTGGTTGCATTAGTGGATAATAAAACCCATGCATGCAAGCATGATATTTATTGCATAATTAGTGCATAGGAGATCTTAAGGGATGTTAAATAGGAGAACTCTTGTATGACAAATCATGTAAGTTTGAATGAAAATTTGAGTTTCTCTTTTGTGAGAGCTTCCTTCTTGTTCTTAGGCAAAGAACTAATTTCGATCTTATCAAGGACACTTGTGGCAATCAAAACTCCATGACTTATCACTCACCTTCTCATCTTGCTTGAGTGTGGCGTCAATACCCTTCCCCAAGCTGAATTTCAAGGCGATCCATTTACAAGGTTTCTTTATCATTTGGTATCAGAGCCTTGGCTCCTTGATTTTCAGGTTTGTGTCTTGTTTTCATCTTTGTTCTTGTCCATCTTTGTTGATCTCTTCGTCCCTATCTATCATAAATTTCTATTCGCTATTTGGGTCCTCAACTCAAAAAAAAAAAGAAGGAAAATTCAAAAAAAAAAACAAAAAGAAAAAAAAATCATTAGAGTCATTGATTTCTGATTGAAAAAAAAAGAAGAAAAAAAAAGGATGATTTGTGAATTGAAAGGACTCAATATTCTTTCTTTGTGAAATCTGAATTCAAAGATATATTCCTTCCAATTGCTCTTGGTCATTGCTGAATTTCTCGTTTTATCCGTTTATTTCTCTTGTTCTACTCATATTTCTTTTGTTGGTTTCTTATTCACTTGATTGTCTACTTGTTGTCTTGAGAAAGATATTGATAAGGTTCTTTCCTTAAGAACTTGATACAACTCCGGATCAGCTCCAAGCCAATGAAACGGGACTGCAAGTCGAGATGTACGTCCCGAACCAAGAGGAGCATGAAGGGGACTTGCACATACCAGCTGAGCCGATAATGAAAACAGAGGTCAAGCAAGTTCAACGTGTTGTGCAAGCATTGACATCTCATATCTTGGAAGGGCAGGCTATGGAGTTACAGTCGATGCCATGCCGAATGATCAACTTCATACAAGTCGACCCTAAATTGGGCCAATCAGCTGCGGAAGAATGGAATATCATGATGCAACATGTTCCTAGTCAAATACCATACTAGAATGATGGGAAAACACACCATTTTGGTTGGAATTGGTGTGTCATTTAATGCCACCTACATTTTGGACGAATTCCCAAGTGGAGAACAGCTAGAAGGAGTTTGCATGAAGACTTGCATTCATTATCTTCTCTTTCCATGCCTTGGAAACTACCATTTTCAGTTCTATATAATGTCTTGAGTAGATATCAAAGGGGGCAGCAAACATTCTATTTTGAGAGAGTTTTCCTCCTTGTTCTTCTTCAGCAACTCTGTAGGGATTACGAGTGAGCACTTGTAATTTCTCAGCACTCTTATAATATCGGTTCTTGGTTCTGTTATAACTACTGGGTCGATATTCTCCATTTTCTCATAATATTGGTTCTTGATTCTCTATAATCAACGGGTCAATATTCCATCCCTCGAAACCTCCTTTGGACGATCCCGGAACTGAGTTCCAAATCTTATTGTTGTTGGGTCTCGCAGCATTGTTCGTCGGGGTTCGCATCATCTTTGGTATCAGAGCTTGGCTACAAATCAAGTTTATCTATCTATCGTAGTGTTTATATTTTTATCACATCAGTCCATACTCATCTTGTTATCTTCATCTACTTTCTAGTTGTTTCAAAAAAAAAAAAAAAAAAGAGAAGAAGAAGAAGACGGAAAAAAAAAAGAAAAAAAGAAGAGGAAAAACAAAAAAAAAACACAAAAAAAAAAGAGTGAACAGAAAAGAAAAGGAAGAACAAAGATCGTTTGATTTGTTGGACTGCATCTCGTGATATACATCTAGTGTCATCTGTGGCTGCCGTGATTCCATTTCCATTTGTATTTTTTTTCTACTCTACTTACCATCTCCATTGTGCTGCTTTGATTTGCTTTATTCTATTTTGCTTCATCATATCATCATTTCTGTTTACTTCATATCGTCTTTCCATCATTCCTTGATTAACATCGTAACCTTGATCCAATTGAGCCTAGAATCGGTGTTCTGAGTTTGTTGGGTTGAACAAGTGATTGCTTATTTGACTTGCTTAGTTTCTCTAGAACTTTTTGGAGGAAAACAAGTGAGCAGAGAGAACTCAATTTTCTGAGTGAAACACGAGTGTTTTCCAACTGAGTGCAACACGTGAGGGAGTGAGTGAGGATCCCCCTTTGTTTGTAATATTTCATTTGCAGCTCACTATGTCTCAAGAGCACGGTGGCAGGATTGATCCGAGTGATGGAGGAGCGGCTGATCAGACTACGATCATGCGGGCTATGCAGCAACAATTTGAGCGCATGAATGTCGTGTTCAATGAGATTCGAGATCGGCTCGAACAACTTCAGCAAGAGCCATTACCTAGGCCTCGGAGACCCGACCAGTGGCCACATTTTGCTCTAAATGTCCCAGATGATGACTATGATGATGGGGCGAGCAATGAAGTAGTCTCCAATGCTACTTGGAGGAGGGCTAGGGCTATCAGACTCGAAAGACCAAGGCATGCTTAAAGGCAACACCGAGAAAGGGAAGTCATAGATCGTAACATGGGCACCATCAAACTATCCATTCCTCCATTTCAAGGTAAAAATGACCCTGATGTTTATATTGAATGGGAGAGGAAAGTTGAGCTAGTATTCGATTGTCACAATTATTCGGAGGAGAAGAAAGTGAAGCTTACTGCGGTGGCTTTTACCGACTATGCCATTATATGGTGGGATCGGCTGACCCTGAGTAGACGTCGAAACCGTGAGCTTCCCATCGACAATTGGGAGGACATGAAAGCCGTTATGAGAAGAAGGTTTGTTCCATCTCACTATTATCGGGACTTACATTTGAAATTGCAAAGTCTGAAGCAGGGGTCCATGACTGTGGAAGACTACCACAAGGAGATGGAGATAGCCTTGATTCGGGCTAACATTGAGGAGGACCGAGAGGCGACCATGGCTCGGTTCATTTGTGGGCTGAACCGTGAGATTGCCAATATTGTTGAGCTGCATCACTACGTGGAGCTTAACGATGTGGTACACATGGCAATGAAAGTTGAAAGACAACTCAAGAAAGGAGTGCGATCATCTTCCAAGTATGAGGCTGCGAGTTCATCCCCTTGGAAGCAGAAGTGGGGATCATCAAAACCAACTGAGAAAACAGTTTCAAAATCAAAGGGAGAGATGAATGTGGCCAAGACACAACCTAGCAACAAAGATAGGGGTAACTCATCTTCCCAACCTCAAAGAAATCGTGACATCAAATGTTTTCGTTGTTTAGGATCAGGTCATATTGCTTCTCAATGCCCAAACAAGCGATCAATGATCATATTGGATAACGGGGAGATCGAAATTGAAGAGGAAGATGAAGGAAATGAGTCCACTCCATCAGTTGAAGATACTAGTGATGTTGAGCTTGCTGTTGATGGCCAAGCTCTTGTTGTGCTAAGAGCTCTCCATATGCAAGCCAAAGAAGACGATGATGGGCTGCAAAGGGAGAACATCTTCTACACCCGCTGCCATGTGAAAGATCGAGTATGCGGTTTGATTATTGATGGTGGCAGCTGTGTTAATGTTGCAAGCAAATTAATGGTGGACAAGCTTGGTCTACCTACCTTGAAGCATCCAAAGCCGTATAAACTCCAATGGCTCAATGACAGTGGGGAAATGAAGGTAACCAAGCAGGTCCTTATTTCATTTACGATTGGAAGGTACACGGATGAGGTTCTGTGTGATGTTGTACCCATGCAAGCTAGCCATTTGCTTCTTGGAAGGCCATGGCAATTTGATAGACGGACCACACATGATGGGTACAAGAACCGCTACAGCTTCAGCAAGGATGGTAGGAACATTACACTTGCACCTTTGACACCTCGTCAAGTATTTGAGGAACAGATCCAGATCAAAAAGTCTATTGCAGCAAGAGGAAAACGTGTGGCTGAGATAGAAAAAGAAAATGAGAGTGAAAATGAGAAAAAAGATGGTGGAATGAGAATGAAAAAAGAGAGTGGAAAAAAAGAAAAGATTGAGAGTTCAGCCTTGAAAAAGAAAGAAAGAAAGAAAAATGAGCTCCTATGCAAAAGAAAGAGAGATCAAAAGTGCTTATAACTCCGATAGACCGATGATCTTGTTTCTATACAAGGAGGCCTATCTTTCTTTGGCTGACCATAATGTTTCTTTGCCTAGTGCTATGATGTCTCTTTTGCAGGATTTCAAGGATGTCTTTTCCGAAGATACGCCACCTGGGTTACCACCCAAAAGAGGAATCGAGCATCAGATTGATCTCATTCCGGGAGCTTCCATTCCAAACCGACCATCTTATCGAAGTAGTCCAGAAGAGACCAAAGAGCTTCAAAGGCAAGTTGAAGAACTTATGACTAAAGGACATGTTCGTGAAAGCATGAGTCCCTGTGCTGTGCCTGTGCTGCTGGTTCCAAAGAAAGATGGGACATGGAGGATGTGCGTGGATTGTCGAGCTTTAAACAAAATAACGGCAAAGTATCGTCACCCTATTCCTCGCTTAGATGACATGCTTGATGAATTACATTGATCCACTATATTTTCTAAGATTGATTTGAAGAGTGGGTATCATCAAATTTGAATTAAGGAAGGGGATGAGTGGAAAACAGCTTTTAAGACAAAACAGGGGTTATATGAATGGTTAGTGATGCCATTTGGATTGACAAATGCTCCTAGCACATTTATGCGTCTCATGAATCATGTGCTACGTGCATTTATTGAAAAATTTGTTGTTGTTTATTTTGATGACATTCTGATCTATAGCAAGAGTTTGCATGACCATATTGATAATTTGAAATGTGTGCTTGAAGCTTTGAGGCATGAAAAATTGTTTGCTAACCTTAAGAAATGCAGCTTTTGCGTAGATAGGGTTGTTTTTCTTGGATTTGTTGTTAGTTCCAGAGGCGTGGAAGTTGATGAGGAGAAGGTGAAAGCTATCAGGGAATGGCCTACCCCTAGCACCATCACTGAAGTAAGGAGTTTTCATGGTTTAGCCGGGTTCTATAGGAGGTTTGTGCCAAATTTCAGCACCATAGCTGCCCCTTTGACGGAAATCATCAAGAAGAATATTGGATTCAAGTGGGGAGACTCACAAGAGAAAGCCTTCAACGCATTAAAAGAAAAGCTAAGTACTGCTCCTTTACTACTTCTACCCGATTTTACTAAGGCTTTTGAAATCAAATGTGATGCTTCTGGTATTGGTATAGTTGTCGTTCTTATGCAAGAAAAGAGGCCAATTGCATACTTCAGTGAGAAGCTCAGTGGTGTAGCATTGAACTACTCAACATATGACAAGGAGCTCTATGCATTGGTGCGAGCTTTGGAGACATGGCAACATTACTTGTGGTCCAAGGAGTTCATCATTCACACGGACCATGAGTCACTAAAGCATTTGAAAGGCCAAGGTAAGTTGAATCGTAGACATGCTCGTTGGATTGAATTCATTGAAATGTTTCCTTATGTGATCCAATACAAGCAAGGAAAAGAGAATGTGGTAGCAGATGCTTTGTCACGCAGGTACGCCCTTATCTCTACCTTAGGGTCAAAGTTTCTTGGATTTGAGCACCTGAAGGAATTGTATGTGAATGATGCTGACTTTGCTGATATCTTTAAAGCATGCGAAAAGGGTACATTTGATAAGTTCTATATGCATGATGGTTACTTGTTTCGAGAAAATAGACTTTGCGTTCCCCGAAGTTCTATGCGTGAATTGCTTGTTAGGGAGTCACATGGGGGTGGATTAATGGGGCATTTTGGAACTGTGAAAACCTTGGACATTTTAAAAGAACATTTTTTCTGGCCTCATATGAAAAGAGATGTTGAAAGGATTTGCATTAGGTGCATTGCATGTAAGAAAGCCAAGTCTAAGGTGCAACCACATGGACTTTATATGCCTTTGCCTGTGCCTAGCCACCCTTGGACTGATGTGTCAATGGATTTTGTGTTAGGTTTGCCTAGAACTAGCAATGGCCGAGATACTATTCTTGTGGTTGTGGACCGATTTTCGAAAATGGCACACTTTATCCCTTGCCATAAAACTGATGATGCTACACATGTGGCAAATTTATTCTTTAGGGAGGTGGTCCGTTTGCATGGGGTCCCTCGAACAATTGTTAGTGATCGAGATGTGAAGTTCCTCAGCCATTTTTGGCGAGTCTTGTGGGGAAAACTTGGGACAGTTGTTATTCTCTACCACTTGTCACCCACAGACTGATGGGCAAACCGAGGTCGTTAATTGAACCTTGGGAAATTTATTGCGTTCTGCCATTGAGAAGAACTTGAAAGCATGGGAAGATTGCATACCATTCATTGAATTTGCATACAATATAGGGTTACACATTCTTCTACTAAGTATTCACCTTTTGAGATTGTCTATGGTTTTAATCCCTCAACTCCATTAGATTTAATTCCATTACCTGTGGATAAGATTGCTAGCCTTGAAGGTCAAGCAAAGGCTGATTTGGTGAAAAGGATCCATGACAAGGCAAGGCAACACATGCTGAGGAGGAATGAGCAGATTGCAACCCGTGCCAACAAGGGACGAAAGCCGATTACGTTTCAACCTGGAGACTGGGTCTGGGTTCATTTTCGAAAGGAGCGATTTCCGAAACGAAGGCAATCCAAGCTGAACCCACGTGGTGATGGACCATTTCAAGTACTGGCAAAAATCAACGATAATGCATACAAGTTGGATCTTCCAGGTGAGTACCAAGTGAGTTCAACCTTTAATATTTCTGATCTTTCCCCTTTTGTTTCAGATTCGAGGATGAATCCTTTTGAGGAAGGGGGGGATGATACAACTCCGGATCAGCTCCAAGCCAATGAAACGGGACTGCATGTCGAGATGTACGTCCCGAACCAAGAGGAGCATGAAGGGGACTTGCACATACCAGCTGAGCCGATAACGAAAACAGAGGTCAAGTAAGTTCAACGTGTTGTGCAAGCATTGACATCTCATATCTTGGAAGGGCAGGCTATGGAGTTACAGTCGATGCCATGTCGAATGATCAACTTCATACAAGTCGACCCTAAATTGGGCCAATCAGCTGCGGAAGAATGGAATATCATGATGCAACATGTTCCTAGTCAAATACCATACTAGAATGATGGGAAAACACACCATTTTGGTTGGAATTGGTGTGTCATTTAATGCCACCTACATTTTGGACGAATTCCCAAGTGGAGAACAGCTAGAAGGAGTTTGCATGAAGACTTGCATTCATTATCTTCTCTTTCCATGCCTTGGAAACTACCATTTTCAGTTCTATATAATGTCTTGAGTAGATATCAAAGGGGGCAGCAAACATTCTATTTTGAGAGAGTTTTCCTCCTTGTTGTTCTTCAGCAACTCTGTAGGGATTACGGGTGAGCATTTGTAATTTCTCAGCACTCTTATAATATCGGTTCTTGGTTCCGTTATAACTATTGGGTCGATATTCTCCATTTTCTCATAATATTGGTTCTTGATTCTCTATAATCAAAGGGTCAATATTCCATCCCTCGAAACCTCCTTTGGACGATCCCGGAACTGAGTTCCAAATCTTATTGTTGCTGGGTCTTGCGGCATTGTTCGTCGAGGTTCGCATCAGAACTTATAAAGGAAGCTGAGTGGATAAATTTGAGTGCAACCACGTGAGTAGAGTGGTGAGGTCCGTCTAACATTTCTTTTGTAATTTTCCTTGTCATCTTCTATTTTTTTGTTGCAAGCATGAGTGGGGAAAAATCACCTAATTCCCCTAGGCGAGATCTTAATAGGCTTCAAATGGAGGCACTTATTCAACAATTTGAGAGAATACTTCAAAGACAACTTGAAGAAATACACGAAAGGATGGACCGACTTGAAGGAGAAAAAGTTTCGAACCGTGGGGGCAATTCTAATCATGAAGAATTTCGTCAAAGTGAACCATTCTATGATTCACCAAGAGGAAGGAGGCATGAAGGGGGAAGAAGACATGAAAGAGGAGGTAGAGACCATAGACGAGAAGATGATCTAGGAGGTGTGAAAGTCCAGATACCTTCCTTCCAAGGGAGGAATGATCCTGAAACATATCTTGCATGGGAGATGAAAATAGAACAAATTTTCTCATGCCACAATTACAATGATGCAAAGAAAGTAAAGGTGGCTGCCCATGAGTTCACCGATTATGCCTTAATTTGGTGGGATGAATTGCAAAAGGAGAGAAGAAGGTATGGAGAGCATCCTATCAACACTTGGGACGAAATGAAGACTTTGATGAGAAGGAGATTTGTGCCTTCCCACTACCATAGGGAATTGCACAACAAATTGCAAAGACTCACCCAAGGGAGTAGGAGTGTGGATGATTACTATAAGGAGATTGAGGTGGCTTTGATTAGGGCCAATATTGTGGAGGATAGGGAAGCTACCATGGCTCGGTTTCTCCATGGCCTAAACCGAGACATTGGAGACATTGTGGAGTTACAACATTATGTGGAGCTTGACGACTTAGTGCATCAAGCAATGAAAATAGAGCAACAATTAAAGAGAAAGGGCGTTATGAAGAAATCATCTTCTCCAAACTACTCTTCAAGTTGGAAGGACAAGCCAAAGAAGGAGGGTTCTTCTTCAAATTCTAAGGAGGCAGCAAGCACTAAGAAGCCTACCTCTTCTTCCACTTCTAAGAGTAGGGATATCAAGTGTTTTAGGTGTTTGGGAAAAGGTCATATTGCATCCGAATGCCCGAATAAGAAGACTATGGTGGTGAGAGATAATGGGAGTATCTCTAGTGAAGAAATTACTTCTCATTCCTCTTCCTCAAGCGATGAGGAAAATGATGGAGCAGCCTATGCGCAAGATGGAGATCTCTTGGTGGTTAGGAGATTATTGGGAAGCCAAGCCAAGGAGCATGAGGAGGACCAAAGAGAAAATATTTTTCATACCCGCTGCCTTATTCATGGTAAAACATGCTCTATGATCATTGATGGTGGAAGTTGTACCAATGTGGCAATTACTAGGATGGTCACCAAACTCAACCTCAAGACTACACCACATGCAAGACCATATAAACTCCAATGGCTTAGTAATAGTGGTGAATTGGTAGTGAACCAGCAAGTGTTGATTAATTTCTCCATTGGCAAATATGAAGATCAAGTTCTATGTGATATTGTGCCTATGGAGGCAAGCCACATTCTTCTTGGAAGACCTTGGCAGTTTGATAGGCGAGCTCACCATGATGGATTCTCCAACAAGTTCTTTTTTGTCCACAATTCTCGCAAAGTCACACTTGTACCGTTATCACCAAGGGAGGTTTGTGAGGATCAAATAAAAATGAGAGAGAAAAGAGAAAAAGAAGAGCGAGCGCTTAAGAAAAAGAGAGAGTGTGTGAAAAAGAAAATACTTGATTTTGAGGACAAAATTCAAAAGAAAAGAGAGAATGAGGAAAAGAAAGAGAGAAAAATAGAAAATTTGTTTACAAGAGGAAGTGAGGTGAAGAAAGCTTATTTGACAAGGCATCCTATATTTCTTCTTTTGAGCAAGGAAACTTGCTTGGAATCTAACCCTAACTCCTTGCCTAGTGAAGTTTTTGTTATTTTGCAGGATTTTGAAGATGTGTTTCCCAAAGAAGTACCTCACGGATTGCCACCAATGAGGGGGATTGAACACCAAATAGACCTTATTCCTGGCGCTTCTCTGCCCAATAGGCCAGGCCAGCTTATAGGAGCAATCCTCAAGAAACAAAGGAGATACAAAATCAAGTGGAGGAGTTATTGCAAAAAGGATGGGTTAGAGAAAGTTTAAGTCCTTGTGCTGTACCCGTAATTTTGGTGCCTAAAAAGGATGGAACATGGAGGATGTGCACTGACTGTAGAGCCATCAACAACATCACAATTCGGTATAGACATCCAATCCCTAGACTTGATGATTTGCTTGATGAATTGCATGGTGCTTGCTTCTTTTCTAAAATTGATTTAAAAAGTGGGTACCATCAAATTAGGATAAGGGAAGGGGATGAATGGAAAACAGCTTTCAAAACCAAATATGGATTGTATGAATGGTTGGTTATGTCTTTTGGGTTAACTAATGCACCAAGCACTTTTATGAGGCTTATGAACCATGTCTTACGAGAATTTCTTGGAAAATTTGTGGTAGTATACTTTGATGATATTTTGGTATATCCCAAGAGTTTTGTTGAGCATATTGCACATCTCTAATCTGTCTTGCATGTCCTTAGGAAGGAAAAACTAAATGCTAACTTGGAAAAGTGTTCTTTTTGCACTAATCATGTGGTTTTTCTTGGTTTTGTCATAAGTTCTAAAGGAGTGCAGGTTGATGAAGGGAAAGTTAAGGCCATTAGAGATTGGCCAATTCCTAAAACTGTGAGTGGGGTTAGGAGCTTCCATGGGTTGGCAAGTTTCTATAGGAGGTTTGTAAAGGACTTCAGCACAGTGGCAGCACCTCTAAATGAAATTGTTAAGAAAAACATGGGTTTTAGATGGGGAGAGAATCAAGAAAAGACATTTCAAACACTTAAGGATAAACTCACACATGCACCCATTCTTGCTTTACCTGATTTTTTCAAATCTTTTGAAATTGAATGTGATGCATCTCATGTGGGTATTGGGGCTGTTTTACTTCAAGATGGTCATCCCATTGCATATTTTAGTGAGAAACTAAGTGGCGCCACTCTCAACTATTCCACTTATGATTAGAATTGTATGCACTTGTTATGTAACACCCCTAGAAAGCCTAGATAAGAAAGTAAGGGTAATGAGAGTACGAATGTAGTGAAAAGAAGGTGTAGATATTCTAAGTTAAATATTAAGATGGGAAGGATTTAGATGATTAAAACTTTATGAAAGAAATTAAAGTTGAGAATATAAATCATCTATGCATGATTTATGATGGATGGAATTAATGTAGACAAAATGAAGAAATATGAGATAATATATACATGTATGAAATATTTATGCATAATGCATAATATTGTAATATATGAATTATTATGTACAAAAGAAAATAAAATGTTAGAAGAGAGATTGAACCTTGGATCTCTTGTAAGGAACATGTATAGGATATCAAAGGGGATAGGAGAATTATTGATAAGAAGAGAAAGGACTAAGTAGTTAAGAATAAGAAAGGATTCTTTTTACTTAAAAGGAAAAGGAAGTAAAAAGAAGTAAAAATATACATAACCAAGTTTTGATCCTTGGTTCTCTTGTGGATGCATGCATTGTTAACCAAGTGTGATAGGAGAGGATATTGTAAGAGGAGAGATAGGAATTTTAATTAAAGGAAATAAAAGAGAGAAATTAAAGGAAAGAAAAGAGAGAACTCAAGAAGCATTTCTCTAGAATATTCTTATCATTAAAGAGGAGAAATAAATAAGGAGGATGAATCAAGTCAAGTTTTCCTCCCCTCATTTTAGTATAAATAGGCATGGAGGGGTGACTTCAACTTCATCCTCAACTCATTCTCCTCCTCTCCTCCATTGGTGCCGAGAACTCACTCTCTCCCTCTTTTCTTCTTCTTGTTGCCGAGCAACACAAGAGGAAGAAACCTCTTCTTCCTCCTCACTCTCTCCCTCTTTTCTTTCTTGTTGTTGCCGAGCAACACAAGAGGAAGAAGTCTCTTCTTCCTCCCCCTCTCCACCAAAAGACCTAGCTTCCTCCATTGGTGCCGAGCAAAGCAAGCAAGGAAGAAAGGTCCACAAGCAAGTTCTCAACTCTAGGAAACTTAAGCAAAGAAGGTAAGCTTCCCCTCACCTGCGGTACAAGGCTTTCATGTGATTTTCGGATTTTTTTTCTATGCCTTGAAAGAAAGTTTTCCCCTATGTTACATATATGATGCATGATCAGAGGTGTATGTAACCCTAGAATTTCAATCAAAAATATTGTAAATAGGTTAGGAAAATTATTGTCTAACCAAACTAGTGCAAGTTTCCCTCTATGAAATGCTAAGGACCTTCCTATGGTTTTCTTGCTTGGAAGTTGATTGGAACCAAAAGAACCTCACTCTCATGTTTCGGCCAAGAAAGAATTTAGGGTTAGGAGGACCTTGAATTTAAAATAACTATGCTTATATGACATGATATAAAGTTCTTAAGAGTTGTATACTTGTATGTTGAAAGAAACTCATGAACCTTACTCTTAATATTTCGGCCATGGTAAGGTGATAGTTTAGAGAAGGTTAAACAAAATTCTAATATGCTCAATGACCTCTGTGATATTATGTTATGAAAGACGATTAATGCTCTCATGTTTAATTGGAATGTAGAAAATTAGTTACATGATTTATGACATGTAAGATCACAAGAGTCCTAGCTTGTTTATGATCCAACCTTGTGTATGATGTTCTTAGTAAATCTTGCTATGAAATTTACTTAGGTTTCCCATGCTTTAGGCCACTTAAAGGAAGTTTATATTCTATGAATTTCGGCCAAGTAAGGTTTAAAGGACCTAGAGGCCTTGGAAATGAAACCTAAGGGGTTAAAAGTACTTCTTATGAAAACTTGATAATGTGTGAATGTGATACATGTTTGTATGGAGTAAGACTCGGGCCTCGTCAGTAATGGGCCTTTGAGGGTCCTAGGTCGATGGAGTAAGACTCGGGCCTAGTATTTATGCATGGTAGGGCTCAAGACTTGCTACCTTGGACCTACGCATTATGTATGTGGTACAAACCGGGATCCCAAATGATGATGATATTAATTTCAAGTACTATTAAGTATAAGTTTTCAAATTCACGATGCATTGCCTACATTCATATGTGCTTGAATTATATGATGATATGATATAATGTCATGTGATATTATGATATGAATATGATGCCCTTGTATATCTCATGCTTGTGATTTATTTGTTTTATGATATGATATTCATGCTTCTATGAAATGATATGTGAATAAGAAATATGCATGATATGTTTGAATAGAATGATATGTTATGTTGATCCATTCTTGATATACGATGATTCTCGGTTTTAGTGAGTAGGAAAGGAACTTACTGAGCCATGAGTGCTCATAGCTTACTTTCCTTGTACCGCAGATAAAAGAGAAAGCTGGATGTACAACGGAGCAGCAGGAGGAGCAGATAGTGATGTGTGTGGTGGTGGCTCGGCAAGAACGATTCGGACAAATTAATATTTTTAGTTATATGATCAATATATGCACATTTGAACAAATCAGAATATGTGATATCATGCTTAATAAATTAAATTCTTTAAAGTTTTTATTCTTCCGCTGTTATAACTAAAGCATGTACGTAAGTAGTATAAGAACGTAGCGGCACCTTTGGTTGGGTAAGAAGGGTGGGCGTTACATGTTAGAGCATTACAAACATGGCAGCATTATCTTTTGTCTAAAGAATTTGTCATTCATAGTGATCATGAATCTTTGAAGTATTTGAAAGGGCAAGGGAAGCTCAACAAAAGGCATGCCAAATGGGTCGAATTTCTTGAACAATTTCCTTATGTGATTAAGCATAAGCAAGGAAAGGTAAACGTTGTAGCAGATGCACTTTCAAGAAGGTATAACTTGTTAGCTACACTTGAAACTAAATTGCTTGGCTTTGAACATATTAAGGAATTGTATATACATGATAATGAGTTTTCCCAATTATATGCTGCGTGTGAAAAGAAATCACAAAATGGGTTTGCTAGGCATGACAACTACTTGTTTAAGAATAACAGACTTTGTGTGCCTAGAGGATCCATGCGTAAATTGCTAGTTAGGGAAGCACATAAGGGGGGTTTAATGGGACACTTTGGGGTTCAAAAGACCTTAGAAATGCTTCTTGAACATTTTTATTGGCCACACATGAAACACGATGTGCAGAAATTTTGTGCACAGTGCATTGTGTGTAGAAAAGCAAAATCTAAGACATTACCTCATGGACTTTACACGCCTTTGCCTATTCCTAATTTTCCTTGGACTGACTTGTCTATGGATTTTGTTTTAGGGCTACCACGTACTCAAAAAGGTAAGGACTCCATTTTTGTGGTAGTTGATAGATTCTCCAAGATGGCACACTTCATACCTTGCCACAAAGTGGATGATGCAACTCATGTGGCAGATTTGTTTTTCAAAGAGGTGGTAAGACTTCATGGCATGCCTAGGAGCATTGTTTCAGATCGTGACACCAAAATTTTAAGCCATTTTTGGAGGACCTTATGGAAAAGCTGGGAGCAAAGCTTCTTTTCTCCACCACATGCCACCCACAAACTGACGGCCAGACTGAGGTGGTAAATAGGACACTTTCTACTCTTCTTAGAGCAATTATTAAGAAGAACATTAAGTCTTGGGAGGAATGTTTACCTCATGTTGAATTTGCTTATATCCTTCTATCCTTGACATCTAGATTGATCATTATGAGGCATAGACTGTATCATCCTCTAATCAATCTAAATCTTGAATCCCAAGTAGACTCACTCAATCAAATGAGCTCAACATCTCATATTGACTCATTTGGGTATGACCATGCACTTAGTGGTCTCACTCTATCAAGAATAATGATGTCACTCCCGTCATATAGGTGATGTTGGATCCGGGATAGATCCCATCTACATCACTCACATCCCTCCGCATAATTCGTTACATACCCAGTAATCGCCTTTATAGTTCACCCAGTTACGGGGTGACGTTTGACGAAGCCAAAGTATGTAACTCCTTATGTAGGGAACCATGGTGACTTCAGGTCCAAGGACTAATAGTCATACTAATAGCCACATGAGAAAGTATATGGCACTCATATAACGATCCATGATACATTCTCCAATGCATACCCATGTGTCAACTTGATATCTCCATATCCATGACTTGTGAGATCAAGTCATCGAGTTGACCTACATGCTAGTCTCATCGCATTAACATTGTCCCTGAATGTTAATATTTGACTAGGAATGATTAAGAGTAGTGTTCCTATATCATCTCACTATCGATTCAACCAATCGATTGATATAGGTAAGAACCTTCTACTCAAGGACGCTATTATACATAGTTATTTGGCACCAATACAAGTAATCATAATAACCATAAACAAATACCTTTATATACATAAGAAATATGATAAAATGAGTCCATACAACAATCATCAAATGATTGGCTCTACGCTCTTACTAACAGTTTCCCCCTTATGTTTCAAGAAATAAACCCAAGTATATATAGAGTAATCATCTATTATCACCAAACAATATTTGTTACCTACCAAGGACAGTGTTCTATGACAATCAAAAAGATCCAAATGCAATAATTCTAACGGTAATGAAGTGCTAGTTAAGGTTTGACCTTTGTGTGATGACCTTGATTGCTTACCTTCTTGACATGCATCGCACAATTTGTCCTTGATCTTTGGTAATCCCTTTACTAGCTCCATCTTGGCTACCTTGGCTATGTTCCTCATATTGATATGTCCAAGTCTTCTATGCCATAGTCATCCTTCCTCTTCTTTTGATATCAAACACTTAATAGAGGGGTTAGAAGCATATGAAAGATCAACATAATAAAGAGTTGCTTTTCTAAATCCTTTTAACACAACATTTTCAAGATTTTTGTGTTTAACTAAGCACTTATCGGGGTGAAGCTCTACATTATATCCGGCATCACATAATTGACTAACACTAAGCAAATTAAACCCCATATTTTTAACCAATAAGACTTTATGAATGATAATTGTGGGTGATACCTCAATTGTACCTTTACCTATAATCTTGAGCTTCCCACTATTCCCAAATGAACCGTTCCTTTCTTTATATAATTGTGGAGAACTTGCTCACATCACCGGTCAATGTCTTGAGCAACCGCTATCCACAATCCACATACTCGCATCCTTCTTCTCTTCTACCTAAACAACATAAAACACAGAACTCTTTGGTACCCATGCACTTGATTCAGAAATATCATTCAAATATTTCTTAGGCACCCAAGCTTGTCTTACCTTTCCTTTAGGATCCTTCTTAACATTGTTCCTAAGTGCATCATTTCTAGTACCATTGATTAGAGACATGTATGCAGTTTCCTTTTCCTTAGGTCTATATCCTATTCCGGCTTTGTTGTAAACAACTCTTATTTGGATCAATTTGTGAACTTCTCTAGACATGCTCTTAACCCAATCACGTCATTCTTCAATTTTTCATTTTCTTCTTTGAGCATGCTTGACTCACTAGATGAACATGTATCATTTTTAATGGACTTAAGCTTTCCCTTCAAGGTCTTCACCTTAGATTGTGATTTAACAAAAGTAATTTTGAGACGAGCATTAGTTTTATAAAGAAATTCTATTTTAGGAGATTCTTTTACCTCATCATCACTTGATGATGATTCATCACTTGGCTCCTCTTCATTTGATGAATCCTCTTCACTTGACCCTTCCTCTTGACTTGACTCGTCTTTGTTATCTTCAAATGCCATAAATGCCATATGTCGGGTCACATGACATAATTCATCCTCATCCTATGAGCCAACGTTTGGTGTATCCCACGTAGCTTGAGCCACCATGGCTTCCTTCTTATTTTTCTCCTTCTTCTTCTCCTTTTCCTCTTTCTTCCACAATTCCGGATAATTTGGATTGATGTGTCCTTTCTTGTTACATCCATAACAAATGACATTAGTGTTAAAACTTGAACTTTGACTACTTTTACCTTTTGACGGTTGAAACATTTTTTTCACATCCTTTCTCGTGAATTTCCTTGATCTTCCCATCATCTTCTTGACATAATGTGCCACTTCACTTGCCGACATTTCATCATCACTATCCGATGATTCTTGCTCGGATTCGGATGATGAGGATTCCATCTTCTTTTTCTTTTCCTTCTTTTCTACAATAAGAGCCATACCTTTCTCTTTTGAAACCACATTAGCTTGTTCATGAAGTTCAAACTCGCAAAACAATTCATCATGCTTAACTAAAGAAAGATCTCTAGAAACCTTATATGCATCAACCATTGATGCTGTCATGCCCCGCCCCTCCTGCTAAGGCGACGGGGGTTACTGACCATACTTAACAACTTAATACCTTATTACAGCGGAAGTCTTACTTGTAAATTATTTTGAAACATAGAGTCCATATGTCATACTTAACATTATTTCAAGACATACAGAGTAAACATGATAAAATGTCATGGAGTTATAACGTAGTAATATAAACTAGGCATAATTCCTATTAAATAAAAGCAAGTCTTTTTTCTTCTTTAGCCAGTCACTGCCACACACATCCTGCTAGCCCCTCCTGCTGCTCTCCTAGTTCATCCATCCCTTGCCTTTATATGTGGTACAAGAAAGTAAGATGTGAGCACTCATGGCTCAGTAAGTTCCTTTCCTACTCATAAAAACCGTATAGCATGTACTTAAAAGTAAAATAGCATGTCATATCTACATAGTCCATATCACTCATGTCATAGTCATGTCATGAAGAGTGCTCTTGATCCCACTTATAGGGAAGCAACTCTTTTAGGCATAGCTTAAAGCATGTATATTTGAGCACACAGCATATCATGAATTTGAGCACATAGCATATCATGAGTTTAGGCACATAGTATATCATGAATTTGAGCACACAACATATCATGAAGTTAAGCACATAGCATATTCTGAAATTTAGCACACAACATATCATGAAAATAAGCCCATAGCATATCATGGAATTTAGCACACAGCATATCATGAAAGTAAGCACATAGCATATCATGAAATTTAGCACACAGCATATCATGAACTTAAGTACATAGCATATCATGAAATTGGACCTAACATACATAAATAAACATCACAACATGTCATACTCTTAACATATCATAAAGCATTGCATGTGAAGTTCATGGGAGAACCTAATTAGGTCTCTAAACCTAGTAACAAGGGGTGGCCGAAACATGTAGAGATAGCTTGGGTTATCAAGCAACAAAAAAAACATGTGAACCTAAACATTTATCATTTCTTAGAACATAAGGAACATCTTAAGCATGTTAGGTATAGGTTCCAAGCCTTCTAGGTTCCTTTCATAACATGGCCGAAACCCATTAAGCCTTTATTTTGGGTTATAAACATCATACAAGCATGAAAAACCCTAACAATTGTCACATCATATTTCATAAGAAACAACTTGAGCATGTTTGATTTAGGTTCTAAGTTCTCTAAGCCTTTAACCAACATGGCCGAAACCCTAGCAACATGTTTCTAGGTTACAAGTAACATAAAAATGTTGAACTTCATACCAATATCCCAATACATATCATGAGAAGCACCATAAGTACTTTTAGTCTAAGTTTCAATCTTCTTAAGCTTTTTAACCTAATGTGGCCGAATCTTGTTAAGCATGGGAATTAGGTTTCTAGTGGCATAATAGTATGAAGACCATAAGAATTTTCCTAGCATTCATTTCAAGGAATATCATGGACCACTTAGTTTAGAATTTGAGCATCCTAGGTCAAAGAAACAAGTGTGGCCGAAAGTTATAGAACAAGAATTCAAGTTTCAAGCAACATAAGAACATTAGTTTACTTCATATCTTTTCATCAAGACGATCATAAGTATCTTAGGCTTGATTTAAACTTTCCTAAGGTTCAAGTCTCAACATGGCCGAATCATCATATGCATAAAAAAAAAAACATAGTTCAACTTAACCTAAGATCATGACATTTCATATTAGCTTCATATCTTGTCTTATGAAAATCATAGCATGCTAAATTTTTAGGTTTAAAGCCCTTCTAGGCGCTCAACTCTATCATGGCCGAAAGTTCATGAAGATGGAATCAAGTTTAAATCAACATACAAGTGGGAAAAATATTAACAACACCATCTACCATAAGTTACATATCATAAGGACAAGAGAGCATGCTTTGGTTTAGGTCTAGAGTTCTTCTAGTTCTTTCTTGGCCGAAAGTCTAAGCCCATAAACTTATGTTCTAACCAAACATTCTAGCATGAAAATATTAGTTTAACCCCCTTACCATCAGATACATATCATAGGAAACATCATGAACATACCTAGTTGGTTTTCAAGTTCTTAAAACCTTTTTTTTTTGTTTTGTTTTGTTTTTGTTTTGGCCAAAACCCTCATGAAACAAACATAGGTTTTTCTAGCAATATATTTACATGACAATCATATAGCTATTGTATCACAGGTGAGGGGAACTTACATCCTTTCGCTTGTGGTTTTTCTTAAGAAGAAGAATATCCTAGGAGCTAAGAAATGAAGGAGCTTCTTCTTCTTGTGTCTCCTTTGGTTTCCTTTGCTTGGAAGGGCTTGAACTTGAAGATTCCTTCTCGAAAATTAGTTTTCTTGGAGAAGAAACTTGACTTAGTGTTCGGATCAAGGAGAGGGAAGACCTCTTAGTCTCGGTGAAGAAGAGAAAAGGAGGAAGGAGGAGGAAGAAGAAGAAAATGAGAGATTTACTTTCTCATTTTTTCTATTTATTCACCATGAGGGGAATTTATGCCTTCATTTATTCCCTTTCTTAACTCTCCCATGTCTCTTCCCTTGGTTCTCACGAGAATGAGAAGAGGGAGAAGTGAGGAAGGCAACTTGCCTTTTTCTTGTTCCTTCTCTTAACCAAGAGGAAGGAGAGGTAAGCAAATTTGGTTTTCTCTTGCTTCTTGCTTTATTTTCTTTTTCTATCCTTTAACTAACATTTTTATCTCTTCCTATCCATATGTTACTCTCTATCCTAGTGGTGATCATGCCATAAATCTTTCTCCATTGTTTGTGGGAGGTCCAAGGTTCAATCCTTGACCTTCTCCTCTTATCATATTATTATATATCTTTATTTTCTTTTCTTTTATTTCTAAGTTCTAGTGGAAATAATTACTCATGTACTTATAAAGAAATTCATGGGTGTTACAGATGCCCATAAGGTGGTTCTAGGAAAGGATTGGAGAATATACCTTACTAGGTTTCGATTGTCAATTTTCTCACTTATTACATGAAGTCCATTTACTATCTCCTTGAATCTACCGTGCATTTGACTCACGGTCTCATTGGTCTTCATAGTGAAGGTTTGAAGTTGTAACACCCACGAACTTATAAGATATGAGTATTATTTTTCGTTAGAGCATAAAAGTAAGAGGAATCAAAAGAAATAATAGAAATAAAAAGAAAGAGAGGTGAATGTTTGAACCTTGAACCTCCCACAAATAATAGAGTTAAATTGGTGTATGATAACCACTAGAATAATGAATAATAGATGGATAGAAAGGAATGGAAATTGTAGTTAAAGGTGAGAAGAAAGAACTAAGTAAAAGAGCAAGAGAAAACCAAGTTGCTTACCTTCTCTTCCTCTTGGTTAAGAGAGGGAGCAAGAAAAAGGCAAATTGCCTTCCTACCCTCTTTTCCTTCTAATTTTCGTGGGAATTAAAGAGGGAAGAGATAGAGGAGTTAAGGGGGAATGAATAAGGACATGACTCATTCCCATGATGAATAAATAGGATTTACAGGAGAAAAGAGAAAGAGAATTGCTAATTCTTCTTCTTCCTCCTCCTTTTTTCTTCTCCACCGAAACTTAGAGCTCCTCTTCCTCATTCCCAAAAGTCAAGTTAAGGTTTCCTCCCTAAGAAAACAAATTTCCAAGAAGGAGTCTCAAGGAGTATCTCTTACTAGAAGAAAACAAAAAGGGAAAACTAGGAAGAAAAGTTTCTTCTTCCTCCTCACAAGGGTATCATTTTCTTAAGGAACAACAAGCGAAAATATGTAAGTTTCCCCTCACCTATGGTACAATAGTTCATATGTTCTTCCATGAGGTTAGATTGCTTAAAAACCTAGGAGTTCTTCATGAAACTTTCAGCCAAGACAAAAAAAAAAAAAGAAAAAATGACCTAGGGAATTTGAAGACCCAACTAGGATATGCTCAATATGTTTCTTGTAACATGTATCTTATGGTAGGGGGGTTAATCTATTGTTTCTATGCTGGAATGTTTAGTTAGAACTTAGATTCATGATCTTAGACTCTCGACCAAGCATGAATAAAAGAACTAGGTAAGCTTAAGACTCAAACTAAACCTGCTCCCTTTGTTTTTTTATGATATGTACCTTATGATATGAGAGTTGTTAACATTTCTCATACTTGTATGTTGCTTGGAATTAGGAAGTCTCCCTTTCAACATTCGGCCATGATAAGATTAAGAGCCTAGGAGAACTTTAAACCTAATCTAAGCATGCCATGATGTTTCTTAAGATAAGATATGAAGTTAACATGATATGCTCATGCTTGTATGTTGATTTGAACCTTATTTCATGCTCATAAACATTCGGCCATGCTAGGATTAAGGGCCTAGGAAAACATTAAACCTAAACCAAGCATGCCATGATTTTCCTCAAGACAAGCTATGAAGTTAACATGACATGCTCATGCTTGTAGGTTGGTTAGAATTTTATTTCGGCCACAACAAGTTTACATGCCTAGGAAACCTAGAACTTAAACTAAACATGCTCATGATGTTCCTTGTAATAAATGCTATGAAAATGGTTTAGGGTTTGCCATGTTTTTTGTCACGCCCCGGAGGAGTCTCTATCCGAAGAAATTTCGGCAGCATCTCCCCTGTACGGCGGACAATCTGAAACTTTTCTACAAGCACTATATACCTCAGCCACATGCGGCTGGAATAATAACAATAAAAGAAAACAAACACCACGCAGTTAATATCAAATTCAGCCTCTGGCTGACACAACCACGCAGTTAAAAATAAAGCAGCCCACTCGGCTGTACCAAAACCAAAACACAAAACTGCTAGCCGGCTAGGCTTACACAACCAATAACAAATACAAAACACCACATAACAACATCAACCCTCCAAAAATAAAACCAGAGCACAGAGCTAAACAAACTGATACATAAAACAAACAAAACATACGTGAAACCGATAAGTCCTCTGATGTGACGTGGGGACCAGCAGACAGGATACTCCAAGCGACACCAAAACCAACCTGGTACCTGGAAAAAATAGTATCAACGGGGGTGAGTTCAACAACTCAGCGAATACCAACGGACATGAGTAGTAAGATATATCTAACAGCAACAAACATGGAATACAGCTTCCTAATCATATATAGGGAGTACGCAAAACTGAAAGGTAACTGAGGAAGCTGTACTCACCAGGAACTCCTATCCAGACAAAAAGGTCGTCAAACCGAAAGTGTCAATAATCCTGTATGCAGGTCAAAAGTATGTATCCAACCAAAATGCAGCAACCAAATGCAGCAAACACAATCATAAAAATATAAATGCATCAATGCATATGATGCTAATGATGCGTCCTGGTCACCCCTGACGCCAGTCAGTCATCTCACACACAAATGGTGAGACCGAGTGGGTAGGGCTGTGACAACCGTGCACTCTGTCGTCACTACTCCTGATGAGTGACCGAGTGGACGGGATGCTGTCGGAGTACTCCTGTCCTGACCCCAAATCATAAATGGGGGAGCTCAATCTCTGCCGGCTACCACGCTGAGTCACCTGACCAACGGAGCCAAACAGAGTCCACCGTCTGCCGGCTACTACGCTGCTACACTAAATGCCAGCGGAGCCAAACAGAGCGGAACTGACTGCCGGCTACCACGCTGGGTCATATGACCAACGGAGCCAAACAGCAGAACCGCCACACACCTGCCTGATATACCACTAAACCATGAGTGGGGGTGTGTGCAGTACATGTAACTGGCGATGGGCTCAACCATAGTGGAGTCGACAATCGCACAGCATGCAATCATGATGCATGTCACTATGCATAACAAAAAAAACTGATCAACATAACCATATCCATAAATACAAAATGGGTACTGTAAAAGCGATGGTCACATACCAAAATCTAGAGTATACAGGTCAGATAGAATATCAAAACATATGTCCTGAACATAACAAGTATGGTATATCCTGATCAGCATAGAAAAATCCATATATATATAATATGGGTACCACAGTATCAGTAGGTCAAATCCACAGATCTAGGGCATACAGGTCCTCTATGGTATAGCAACCTAGATCCTAAACATATCTCCTTCCATAACATATGTACCAACAATATGCACATATCAAGAATCAAGGTCTAGGTACACGAATCATATATGATATACAAATAGAGGTACACAAGCCAGTCATGGCATAAAATCTAAGTATCAGACAATCTCGATACACATGACTGAAACCAAAAGTCCAGAACCTAGTTCTAACCTCAGTAAAACATGGTATGTCACTTATTCTAGAAACTAAGATACTCATGGAAATACAGTACTCATGGCAATAAATCACATGATATAAGCACGGATACGTCACAGGCGATAAACCTAACATGCTATGGATATCAAACAGTGACATACCAAAGACAAACATGTTCATTGCTTGTAGCTATAAAGTACTATGCATATCCAAATGACGATATCATAAAAGATAAGTCAAGAGGTACCCGCCTCCGATAAGAGGATCGTATCCGGTCCAATCCGATGTCAAGATGCTCGTCTCGCGTCAAAGTCCTGTATTACATGGTATACCGATTTAGCTAATTACATATAAATTAATTAGCTAAATCCAATCTCCGAGAAGCTAACCTAAATCCAAATCCAATTATAAATCTTAATTTGGAACATCTAACTCCTCAATCAAATCAGAACAATTAACTACTGAATATCATCACTCTACATCAACCCGAAAGCTGAATAAAACTCACCTCAATCTCTACACGTAGCCCTTCATTAATTGCTGTCGGAAAGGGTAGCCGAAACCAAATGGAGCTGCTGTCATCAAACTAAAATTCTCCAAATATAGTTAATATATTCCAAATCAAACTAAAATTAACAGCCTGCTAAGCATAGATCAATCACCCAGAACTTCGATCAATTTAAAGTTGTACCTGATCTAACAATACCTAACCCTTTCCGGCGATGGCTCACGGCAAATCGACGAGCCCACTGAATTAGGATTGTAGGCTATGCTTGATCTGGCTGCCAGCAAAAATCACAGCCACCCTGGGTCAATATCAAGTCGTGGTGAAGGTCAGTGCTAGGGCTCGTAAAGGTGGAGCCTGCTGTGGCTGTGCCGGTGATGAAGAGTCTCGGCGCTGGCGTGGTCAAGGCCAAGAGGAGGCGATCGGCAATGGCGCGCAGAGGAAGAACTAGGGCACAGTGAGGAGAATCTCCGGTGATAGTTGGCTGCTCAAGCAACGAACAAGTCGGTGGTCGGCGCGCTGCAGATCTAGGGCACCGCGGCGTCGGTTGTGGTGGCCGACCCGATGAAGAAGACGAAGAGAAGAGTCGAGTGCAAGCTAGGGCAGAGGGAAATGGCCGGTCGTCGGCGCTCGGGAGAAGAGAGGAAGAGAGAAGAAGAAGCATGGGCGTGCGCGCAAGGGAGATGGGAATTCGACCGGCGGTTTGTGCGCGAGGGGAGAAGAAGATTTGGGGCACGGGGAGGAAGTAAAAGAAAAAGAAGAAAAGCAAATAAAATTAAAAATAAATATTTAAATAAAATCAAACATTTCCTCATTAAAATAGGGTAACCCAAACAGGCTTTTCTGGGCCCCGTTTTTATCCCCGTTAACTCGTCCGTACGAGCTCCGAAAAATTCCCGAAAAATTTCCAAAAATTCCGGAAAATTCCCTTATTAATATTCGCGTATTTTTGGTATTTTACATTCTCCCCCACTTATAAAAATTTGGTCCCCAAATTTTGTTTATCTACCATCAGTAAGTACTAACAATAGGCAACGAGTATAAATGCTGAACGGTAAATAAAAAATCACATATCTCTAATGAAAAATGGGGTATCAAGCTCGGATAGTATTCTCGAGCTTCCAAGTAACCTCCTCGTCCAAATGATACTGTCATCCGACTTTAACCAGCCAGATAGTCTTGTTCAGTAACTGACGCTCTTTCCGGTCCAAAATCCGTACCGGAACCTCCTCATAAGTGACGTCAGGCCGAACGGGTACTGACATATCTGTCAACACAATGCATCGGGTCGGGTGCGTATCTACTCAGCATAGATATGTGGAATACCTAGTACACGCCTACAAAGGACGGTGGTAGTGCTAGCCAGTATGCTATCGCTCCAATCCTCTCCAAGATATGGAAAGGTCCAATGTATCGCGGAGCTAGCTTACCTCTGAGGCCAAATTTCTTCACCCCTTTTCATGGGTGAAACTCGCAGAAATACATGGTCGCCAATAAAGAACTCTAGGGTCTGCGTCTCCGATCAACATAACCCTTCTGACAGTCCTGCGACTCTGGCATCCTCCGTCTGATAGTACGGACCAACTCTGCCTCACACTGATCTCTGTAAGGTCCCAACAACTGAGCCTCCCCAACCTCATCCCAGAGGGTGGGTGTCCGACAAGGTTTACCTTACAACGCTTCAAACGGTGTCATCTGGATAGCCAAATGCAAACCGCTGTAGTAGGCGAACTCTACCAATGGCAAGTGGTCCTCCCAACTGCCTCCAATATCCAATACACATGACCTCAACAAGTCCTCTAAAGTCTGAATGGTCCGCTCCGACTGTCCATCTGTCTGCGGATGGAAAATTGTACTGTAACAGAGCTCAGTGCCTAAAGGCTGCTGAAGACTCTGCCAGAAACGAGACGTGAAACAGGGGCCTCTATCCGAATAATAGTCAACGGGACACCATGTGATCTGATGATCTCCCGGCAAAACAGATCTACCAATCGATCCAGGAAATCAGTCTTCCGGATCGCTAAAAAGTGCGCGGATTTGGTTAATTGATCAACGATTACCCAAATCGCGTCTTGGTCTCGTCATGTCCTTGACAAACTCACCACAAAGTCCTTAGTAATATGTTCTTATTTCCACTCAGGAATAGAAATCTGCTGAAATAAGCCGGCAGATCTCTAATGCTCGGCTTTCACTTGCTGACAGACGAGACATCTAGCTACAAAATCCGCGATGTCTTCCTTCATGTCGTTCCACCAATAGAAACATCTCAAATCTTGATACACACGGGTACCGCCTGGGTGGACAGCAAATCATGAGCGATGAGCCTCCGGAAGTAACTCTTATAAGACCGGATGAGACTGAGGTACACATAATCTACCTCGGAAGTATATAATACCCTCCTCGTCTCGTGTGAACTCGGTCTGCTACCCGGAAACTATATGGCTGCAAATAACCCGCAAATACAGCCTAGGGCTCTCGAATCTTCGTCCTGATCGACGACTGAGCAACCATGGTAACTAGTCTGTGACCACAACTCGGTGGCAAGCCAAAGTCACTCTAGACTTCCGGCTAAGTGCATCGACAACCACATTAGCTTTTCCTAGGTGATAGCTAATGGCATAATGGTGGTACCAATCTGTCGGAGATTAGGTTCCTTCTAAGTAAAACAGATATTTGAGACTCTTATGGTCAGTGAGAATCTCAAATGTAACGTCATATAAATAATGTCGTCAAATCTTCATGGCAAAAATAATGGCGACTAGCTCCAGATCATGTACAGGGTAGTTCTTCTCATGCTTCTTCAACCGACGAGAAGCATAGGAGACTACTCTATTGTGCTGCATCAGAACGGCGTTCAAACCCTGAATAGATGCGTCAATGTAGAGGACATATCCGTCCTCTCCAGAAGGTAAAACCAAAAATCGAAGCCGACACTAGTCTCCACTTCAGCTCCTAGAAGCTGGTCTTGCATTCCACAGTCCAAGTAAACTTCACGCCTTTCATGATCAGGCGTGTAAGTAACATAGCTATGCGGAAGAAACCCTCGACGAAAGGTCTGTAATATCCTGCGAGTCAGAAAAGACTGCGGATCTCCTACACTGATATCGGCTGCTCCCAACGATAACAACCTCTATTTCCTATGGAACCATGGTACACTTCTACTGGTGACCGTGTGTCCCAAACATCATCACAAAAGACAATCCAAATCAGCACTACTGATAATCACATATAGATGTTCTCATCGAATCATCTCTAGATCTATGCAAAGGTAGTGTACGTGACTCACCTCGGATCCGTAATAGATCACAACATCGTCAACAAAGACAATGGAAACCGATCCAAACATTCTAGGGATACCCAAATCATCGAGTCCATGATAACATCTAAGGCTTCGCAAGCCCTAATAGTAAAACCAAGACACACAATGTCCATATCATAGACATTCCTAACCATAAGATCCTCAACAATAAACAGATCTGATCACCAACTAATAACATATCACCATAGAATAGATCCTCCAGTGTGAGAGCAATGCTCCATCACACGAAATACCACATATGTGGGAGCAACGCTCCACCACAAACAATCCGTAATAAGTGGGAGTAACGCTCCACCACAATAATCCAAAATATGTAAGAGCAACACTCTATCACAAACCAACAATAATATGTGGGAGCTCCGCTCCACCACAAACGATCCATAAATGTCCAAGGCACCTAACTATCCAACTAGAGGCTGCATGAGATCACTCAACCACATATCACTGTGGCCAGCCAAAGGTATAACAATCCAGCAATCACATCAAACTCATCGTCAAATCTATCAACATCGTAGTAATCACCCACTGATAAGAATATGGGTTTACAGGGTAATCCAACAAATGACATAATACAGACACTCCACATTCTGCATTCAACATAAGTAGAATCATCATGATGCTACCAACAATACATACTGAACCCGTGTGCACATATCATCGTAGGTAAAATCAACAATACCCCTCAAACAACACTCACATGACAAATATACACATATGCCAAGAATATAATCAACATATACTTCCGATAAGGCATACTAAACCCAGGTGCACTCACAAATCACAATAATCAACAAGATACCTCAGATACCACACCAAACACATATGTGCATATCACAACACTGATGTAGTCGACAAGATACTTCCAACATGACACTCACACCCATGTGCACATACCACGACACAGATTTAAATCGATAAGATACCTCCAATATGTCAATCAGGCACGTACAGCTAACTAAATAGCTATAATCCACAAGGAACCTACAATAACCATATCTAGATGGGAATACCCACACTATTTACAAATGAACTATCCATCATAGAACTCCTTCAACTCATAACAATCATATGTACACTTCATATATATGCATAATCAGCATATTTAATCCAATCTACCACACAAACCCTATGCCACCTTCTAAGTTATCCAATTAGGTACATACAGTCTAAAATTAAAGTACTCATGGAATAGGATACATCGATCCTCTATCGACTGACCAAGCCGTCAATAGTATATGGCTAGTTCAATCCTTTCCCACGTCAGTATAAGCTAGGTACTCGATGTGCTCAAGATACCAAACTAAGCACAAACAACCCAAAGATCAGCATCTCCATAAAATAGGGTATGATGGTCCTCTACTGATCGGTCCAACAAAACTAAATCGGCCATCTACCAACTGATCAAGATTACATTAATCCCCTTCAAGCAACTATGGTAAATCAAACTTCTACTGACCGATCTCACAAGAGTAGATCAGTTATCTACTAATGAAATTAACTAAGATAACATGGTATACTACTGGCTAGGTCAACATAAAGATATAAATACTATCCACTACCCGGCTATTAAGAGCAGAGGCTGGTATGTGCCTCAATCTGCTAACCAACTAGTAATAACATAAGTTAAAACTACTGGTGTATGATATGATAAATCATCAGAAACTGTAACCCTTAATCTCTATCAAGGTCGATCATCATCAGGATTTTACCTAATACATAAAATAACTACTATCTCAACTACACAGGTACTAGTAAAGAGTGCTAATACATGTCATAAACTATAATAGTCAACGGTGCATATACTAACAAAAATGTAGGATAACAGTATACCAACATACCTCCTATAGCTTGGAGATGTCCTGTTGCTGCCAGGTCCCAAAACCCAAAAAGTCACATCGAGAAGACCAAAACAGAAAATCCGAAACACCGAGAAAATAAGACTCGTAAGCCGATCTCTGATACCAAATAAATTGATATCAGATAAATCTCAAAAATCCAAAACACATAGCAAGTATCGTATACTCGCTCTGATACCACTAAATTGTCATGCCCCGGAGGAGTCTCTGTCCGAAGAAATTTCGGCAGCATCTCCCCTGTACGGCGGACAATCTGAAACTTTTCTACAAGCACTATATACCTCAGCCACATGCGGCTGGAATAATAACAATAAAAGAAAACAAACACCACGTAGTTAATATCAAATTCAGCCTCTGGCTGACACAACCACGCAGTTAAAAATAAAGCAGCCCACTCGGCTGTACCAAAACCAAAACACAAAACTGCTAGCCGGCTAGGCTTACACAACCAATAACAAATACAAAACACCACATAACAACATCAACCCTCCAAAAATAAAACCAGAGTACAGAGCTAAACAAACTGATATATAAAACAAACAAAACATACATGAAACCGATAAGTCCTCTGATGTGACGTGGGGACCAGCAGACAGGATACTCCAAGCGACACCAAAACCAACCTGGTACCTGAAAAAAATAGTATCAACGGGGGTGAGTTCAACAACTCAGCGAATACCAACGGACATGAGTAGTAAGATATATCTAACAGCAACAAACATGGAATATAGCTTCCTAATCATATATAGGGAATACGCAAAACTGAAAGGTAACTGAGGAAGTTGTACTCACCAGGAACTCCTATCCAGACAAAAAGGTCGTCAAACCGAAAGTGTCAATAATCCTGTATGCAGGTCAAAAGTATGTATCCAACCAAAATGCAGCAACCAAATGCAGCAAACACAATCATAAAAATATAAATGCATCAATGCATATGATGCTAATGATGCGTCCTGGTCACCCCTGACGCCAGTCAGTCATCTCACACACAAATGGTGAGACCGAGTGGGTAGGGTTGTGACAACCGTGCACTCTGTCGTCACTACTCCTGATGAGTGACCGAGTGGACGGGATGCTGTCGGAGTACTCCTGTCCTGTGACCCCAAATCATAAATGGGGGAGCTCAATGCTCTCAACTCCCGGTACACGATGACGGGGAGGTATCTCTGCCGGCTACCACGCTGACCAACAGAGTCCACCGTCTGCCGGCTACTACACTGCTACACTAAATGTCAGCGGAGCCAAACAGAGCGGAACTGACTGCCGGCTACCACGCTGGGTCATATGACCAACGGAGCCAAACAGCAGAACCGCCACACACCTGCCTGATATACCACTAAACCATGAGTGGGGGTGTGTGCAGTACATGTAACTGGCGATGGGCTCAACCATAGTGGAGCCGACAATCGCACAGCATGCAATCATGATGCATGTCACTATGCATAACAAAAAACTGATCAACATAACCATATCCATAAATACAAAATGGGTACTGTAAAAGCGATGGTCACATACCAAAATCTAGAGTACACAGGTCAGATAGAATATCAAAACATATGTCCTGAACATAACAAGTATGGTATATCCTGATCAGCATAGAAAAATCCATATATATATAATATGGGTACCACAGTATCAGTAGGTCAAATCCAAAGATCTAGGGCATACAGGTCCTCTATGGTATAGCAACCTAGATCCTAAACATATCTCCTTCCATAACATATGTACCAACAATATGCACATATCAAGAATCAAGGTCTAGGTACACGAATCATATATGATATACAAATAGAGGTACACAAGCCAGTCATGGCATAAAATCTAAGTATCAGACAATCTCGATACACATGACTGAAACCAAAAGTCCAGAACCTAGTCCTAACCTCAGTAAAACATGGTATGTCACTTATTCTAGAAACTAAGATACTCATGGAAATACAGTACTCATGGCAATAAATCACATGATATAAGCACGGATACGTCACAGGCGATAAACCTAACATGCTATGGATATCAAACAGTGACATACCAAACACAAACATGTTCATTGCTTGTAGCTATAAAGTACTATGCATATCCAAATGACGATATCATAAAAGATAAGTCAAGAGGTACCCGCCTCCGATAAGAGGATCGTATCCGGTCCAATCCGATGTCAAGATGCTCGTCTCGCGTCAAAGTCCTGTATTACATGGTATACCGATTTAGCTAATTACATATAAATTAATTAGCTAAATCCAATCTCCGAGAAGCTAACCTAAATCCAAATCCAATTATAAATCTTAATTTGGAACATCTAACTCCTCAATCAAATCAGAACAATTAACTACTGAATATCATCACTCTACATCAACCCGAAAGCTGAATAAAACTCACCTCAATCTCTACACGTAGCCCTTCATTAATTGCTGTCGGAAAGGGTAGCCGAAACCAAATGGAGCTGCTGTCATCAAACTAAAATTCTCCAAATATAGTTACTATATTCCAAATCAAACTAAAATTAACAGCCAGCTAAGCATAGATCAATCACCCAGAACTCCGATCAATTTAAAGTTGTACCTGATCTAACAATACCTAACCCTTTCCGGCGATGGCTCACGGCAAATCGACGAGCCCACTGAATTAGGATTGTAGGCTATGCTTGATCTGGCTGCCAGCAAAAATCACAGCCACCCTGGGTCAATATCAAGTCGTGGTGAAGGTCAGTGCTAGGGCTCGTAAAGGTGGAGCCTGCTGTGGCTGTGCCGGTGATGAAGAGTCTTGGCGCTGGCGTGGTCAAGGCCAAGAGGAGGCGATCGGCAATGGAGCGCAGAGGAAGAACTAGGGCACAGTGAGGAGAATCTCCGGTGATAGTTGGCTGCTCAAGCAACGAACAAGTCGGTGGTCGGCGCGCTGCAGATCTAGGGCACCGTGGCGTCGGTTGTGGTGGCCGACCCGATGAAGAAGACGAAGAGAAGAGTCGAGTGCAAGCTAGGGCAGAGGGAAATGGCCGGTCGTCGACGCTCGGGAGAAGAGAGGAAGAGAGAAGAAGAAGCATGGGCGTGCGCGCGAGGGAGATGGGAATTCGACCGGCGGTTTGTGCGCGAGGGGAGAAGAAGATTTGGGGCACGGGGAGGAAGTAAAAGAAAAAGAAGAAAAGCAAATAAAATTAAAAAGAAATATTTAAAGAAAATCAAACATTTCCTCATTAAAATAGGGTAACCCAAACAGGCTTTTCTGGGCCCCGTTTTTATCCCCGTTAACTCGTCCGTACGAGCTCCGAAAAATTCCCGAAAAATTTCCAAAAATTCCGGAAAATTCCCTTATTAATATTTGCCTATTTTCGGTATTTTACATTTTTATGCCACATGAAACCTAGTTACATGATTAACAAGTTTCGGCCATGGTAAGTTTATAAGCCTAGGAAACTTAGAACCTAAACTAAACATGCTCTTGATGTGCCTTATGATATATGATATGATATTGGTTTTGAGTTCACATGCTTGTATGTTGATTTTAACCAAATGTGATGCTTGATAGGATTCGGCCACGACAAGTTTATAAGCTTAGGAAACCTAGAACCTAAACTAAACATGCTTATGATGTGCCTTATGATATATGATATGATATTGATTTTGAGTTCACATGCTTGTATGTTGATTTTAACCAAATGTGATGCTTGATAGGATTCGGCCATGACAAGTTTATAAGCTTAGGAAACCTAGAACCTAAACTAAACATGCTCATGACGTGCCTTATGATATATGATATGATATTGGTTTTGAGTTCACATGCTTCTATGTTGATTTTAACCAAATGTGATGCTTGATAGGATTCGGCCATGACAAGTTTATAAGCTTAGGAAACCTAGAACCTAAACTAAACATGCTTATGATGTTCCTTATGATATATGATATGATATTGGTTTTGAGTTCACATGCTTGTATGTTGATTTTAACCAAATGTGATGCTTGATAGGATTCGGCCATGACAAGTTTATAAGCTTAGGAAACCTAGAACCTAAACTAAACATGCTTATGATGTTCCTCATGATATATGATACGATATTGGTTTAGAGTTCACATGCTTGTATGTTGATTTTTAACCAAATGTAAGGCTTGATAAGATTCGGCCATGGAAAGTTTATAAGCTTAGGAAACCTAGAACCTAAACTAAACATGCTCATGATGTTCCTTATTATATATGATATGATATTGGTTGAAGGTTCCCATTCTTATATGTGTTGATTGTTAACCTAAGTTACAACCATATGTTTCGGCCACTTTGTGATATTAGGGTTAGAGACCCAATTATGATCCTCATGTGTCTCACATGCCATGCATCATGATATGATAAGAACTTGCTATGCTTCTATGGTAATTATGTATGCCCATGATCTATGCATGTTGATAACTCTTATGATGTGTTGTGTGCCCAAATTATGCATGCTTTTATGATATGCTGTGTGCCCAAATTATGCATGCTATTATGATGAGCTGTGTGCCCAAATTATGCATGTTTTATGATATGTTAAGAAATATGATATGCTTGATATGATAAGAATCATGATATGTAAGACATGCTACTTTACTTTATATGGCTTGTACCAAGGGTGGGCTCCATAAGCGCCCCGAGGTCGATGGACTAAGAAACGGGCCTCGTTAGGGATGGGCTCCTAAGTGCCCCTAGGTCGATGGACTAAGAAACGGGCCTAGTATGTATGCCTTGTAGGGTTCAAGACTTGCTACCTTGGACCTGCATAGGACGCACACATTTATGTATGTGGTACAAGCCGGGGCCCTCCTTCTGTTGAAATTATGTTTAACTATGTATATAATAAGTTTTCAAAAGACATGTTGCATATATATTTTCATGATACATGTTTTGAAAGTCATCTTACATATACAATATGATTATGCCATGATACTTATGATTACGTTATAATATGCTAGGATGCACTTTATGATTACGTCATGATATGTCATGATACCTTACGATTATGTTACGATATGCCATGATGTACTTTATGACATGATACAAGTTGAGGTTTCTTTTTATGACATGATATGATAGGACATTCTGTATTTTATGTTTATGAAAGTTACGATATGATGCTCCTATATATGATATGATGAGTTTGACTCCATGCTTTATGCCTTGTGATTATGCTATGCTATACGTTTTTTTTTGTGAGTAGGAAAGGGTCTTACTGAGCCTTGTGTGCTCATAGCTTACTTTCCTTGTACCACAGATAAAGGCAAGGAATGGATGAACTAGGGGAGCAGCAGGAGGGGCAAGAAGGATGTGTGTGGTAGTGGCTCGGCTAAGCGAGAAAGACCTGCTTTTATTCAATAAGAATTACGCTTAGTTTATGTTATTGTTTCATGACTCCATGACATTTAATCATGCTTTTTGGTATTATGACTTAAAATTATGTAAAGTATGCTATGTGACCTTTTCTATAAACAAGACTTCCGCTGTTTTAAGTAGAAAGGATTATTAAGATGCAAGTAAGTATGTAATAAGTAAGTAAGTAAAGTAACCCCCGTCCCTTTTAAGCAGGAGGGGCGGGGCGTTACAAAAGTTGCCCCAACAAGAGATCTCTCTTGGCCCTCCTTGATTCGCTTGATCCTTCATTCAACTCAATGAGTTTGTCCCAAAGCTCCTTGGCAGAATTAAATGGTCCTACTTTGTTTAGTTGCTCCTTTGAGAGTCCACATTGTAAGGTTCTTGTGGCCTTTGCATTGGCTTGGGCCTTCTTTGCCATCTCCTTTGCCCAATCCTGTAACGACCACCCTTCTTACTATACTATACTACTCTCTAAGGATAACCGTTACTTAACTACTAACTCTACTTAACTGGTATGATCGAAACCACGAGGAGTCCTTACCGAAAAATTTCGGCAGAGTCTCCCCTGTACAGGTGACCATAATCATCAATATATGCAAAATAAACCATCAGCCACATGCGGCTGGTATATATACTTCACAACCACGCAGTAATAAGACACAACTTAAAAAAAACTATTCTAGCAATAGCAAATGAATAAATCTCCAACCGTGGGAAACCACCAAACTAATAATGCGGAATAGACTCAATTACTAACATAAGAAAAAGGAAACAACTCTTTAACAATCTCAACTTCTCTAATAACATTAAAGAAGGACTGTAAACAACTTCTTAGCTAAGTCCCCAGGCTTCCATAGTTCAACATCACACACCATCCCCACCATCTTGTCGCCTTCTTCCTTATACTTTAGCATTTCCTTTATCTGCAGTAGGAGGAATGCAAACTATAAGCCAATGCTTAGTAAGCGCTATTTAACTCACAAAACTCGAAAGAGCATATAATATGAAGAATGCTAAAACTGAAATGCTAAAGAGAAAAGCGACTCAAGCTCAACTAATAGCAAAACTCAGAAAATAATCTGCATACTCATGATACACAAGAATAAAGCTGCATGCTGAAAGGTAAAGCTAATCATGCTCAATAAACTAATCATACTGAAATGCTAAACATGTAAAGCTACTCATGCTCCTCTAATAGCAAAGGAATCAAACATACTGAAATGCTAAACATGTAAAGCTACTCATTAACTTCTAATAGCAAATAACAGTAAGCTAATCTAAATAATATGCTAGCGCAAAAGAAAGCTAAACTTACTGATTTTAAAACAAAGTGAACTTATTTCATTTCTTCTAAACTTATTCTTTTATCTCGCTTGTTTAAAACTTATTCTTTTATACTTTTATACTTATGTGAAACTTATTTTACTTGTTCAAAAACTTATACTTATAATACTTCAAAATAGTAATCAACTTCTCTAGGGCCTAGGCTTAGTACCAAAGCGCGCTCCCTAATAGAAACTGGGGTAGCGAGCCACCAGTCCTACGAGGGTAAAGACCTCGGTCTTACCCGGGCCAAGACCTCGGAATTGGTCACCTGGATTTATTTAACGACAACCTCGGAAGTTGGGTACTAGCCTCTTAAAAATAAAATACTTATATACTTCTTCTTTAAATGTCTTGACATTTTAACAAGCACCTTATGTGCCAAAATCCCTAAAGTCTTGACTTTGGGATCTACTTAAGGCCTTGGCCTTCTTCTTTCTTTTCTTTATCTTTCTTATACTTGTTTAAAAGAATACTTCTTTAAAAAGAAACTGAAATGTTTATGCAAATTCTAACTTTGAAATGCTTAAACCAAAAATCTGCTTACTATACTTATAAAATGTGCATACTATACTTGTAAAGATCTGCATATCATACAAGCTTAAACTAAATCTAAAACTTGTTGGAATTAAAACCTTAAATTTTGCTACAACAAAGATAAAGAAGGAGAGAAAAGAATGCATGCTACTCAATAGTCTCTAGCTAATCCAATGCTAAACCAACAAAACTAAATCTGTTTAAGGTCACAAGCAACCTAAAAGCATAGAACTATCTCATAAAACCATTTATGAAAACATACTATGAAGAAACTTATAGTACAATCCTCATAATAATTAACTCTTAAAACAGAAATTAAACACACTCTTATGCATCGGATATTTACTAGCTTTGTAAGTTGAGTTTAAGCATGGATGAGCTTCTAATCTTCTATGGGAAAACAAACTAGAACTAGAGACATAAACCTCATACCAAAACTGAAATACATATAACAGAACTTAAACTAAATGCTAAAAGAAAATCTGAAACTGTACAGTAAGCTCCAACTCAAGCTAAAACCTGCTGGGATCTTCTCTTCAAACCTATGTAAAGCTTGTTTTGTTTCATGGCATAATAGAACAAGAACTTAATGGATCTACTCATGTTGATTTGTTTCTAACCGAGCATAGCCTAAGGGAAAATTACTGCTGCTATCAAAGTTTACACATGTTACACTAAAGCATGCTCTCAACAGGTCTGCAAATTATGAATCGTTTCCCAGCATAGCAAGGCATAAGGAGAATAAAATACTATTACTATTAAAGAAATTGATGCATGAAGATGGTGGAAGACCTGTGACCCTAAAAGCATGGCAGTTAAATTTATCTGATACTAACTTAGAAGCTAGCAAGAGCCTTTCTGCAAATACACACAAAGTATCCAAAGAAGGAAATAGCCCTTGTTGTTTGTTTATTATTCTAGTAAGCAATTAACCTTTTGGATGCTAGAATATATGTGAATTTGGTTTTCATTTCTTGAATCACTCAAATTTTGATGCTCAAGAAAAAGTAATTAAGGTTTCTTGTGTCATTTTACTGTTTGCAGGATTTGGATAAACTTAATTTGAACAATCTGGTCCTTCTGTTTAGTGGCACGGTAGGAGAACCAAAAGAGACCAAAGTGCTACATATGGCTATTCATTGTAGTGTCCACAAAGAAACTACATACTAGTCAAGCACATCTTTGTGCTCACTGTCCACAGAAAACAAATGGACAGCAACCTCCAACGGAAACTACCCTGCCCCTTTCTCTTTACACAAACCGATCTGCCCATTAAAGTAACCACAATTAAAATTTCGAACATGAAACTCAAAATTATAAGGCCTGAAGGGTCTAATTCACATGCATGTAAACTCAACGAAATTGAACCACAAGCTCCAAATCTAAACCATTTACTTCCTTCCTTTGTGATTCATGGTAGCAAATTCAAAACAGCACTTTTCAGGCATACTTCAAAAATCAAAAAGAACAAGACTCCGAGAGCTACTCCTACTATAGGTGAGAAGTAACTTACCTCAGTTCCTTGGACTAACAGCCGAGAAGAAAGACTCTAGGGTTCGGAGAAAACTCGAGTTTCCGGCTCCTCTTTGTGCCCACGGCCTCCCTTTGACGAGAGGACTTTGTATTGGTGAAGAGCTCTCGAAGTTAGCCCCTCGCGGCCGCCGGAGGTGAAACCCTAGGTTTCCTTCGTTTCCGCCCGAGAGCCGTCGCACGCCGTTCGCGAGCGAGAGAGGAGAGGTTTCGGGAGAAAATATTAGGTCTTGGGAAAAATTAAGCCCTCTTTTGTAACTAGGGTTTTTTTATTAAATAATATACCTTAAATATTTGTCGCTCTTTCCTTATTCAACAACGGCTGCATGAACACTTGGTCAGTTGAGTTTTGACCGAGTCAAAGGTCGCAGGTTCGATTCCTCAGCCGAACCCTTTTTCCCAATTATTTCCTGTTTCCTTAACTATTGCTTAAATATTATTCATCCTTTATCTATTCAGTAATGACCGCTGGCACACTTGGTCAACCAGATTCGCTTAAAGCTTGGTTCAGCCGGAGGTTTCGGGTTCGAATCTCGGCTTGGACATTTTTTTGTCGAAACTTCTTTCGTTTAGTAAAAATATCAAATGACCTATAAAAATTGCATAAAAATACTCTAAAAATTTCTAAAAATCTCTGGAATATTTCTATAGCATTTTAAATATTGTTAAATTACTTTTGGGACTCGAAATGAGGCAATTTGGGTTGTTACAATTCCCCATACCTTATAAAAAGTTTATCCTCGAACTTAGAATAATTCTAGATATTCCTGTCTCATACTGTCCTCACGCTCCCAAGTGACTTCCTCGTGCTTCTGGTTCTGCCAGATGACCTTCACTAGTAACACTTCTTTGTTTCTTAGTCTCTTAATTGCTCTGTCCACTATCTGTGTAGGTCTGCTCTCGTAGCTAAGATCCTCTTGGATTTGCACTATCTGAGGCTAAATAACTTGGCTAGGGTCGTGAATGCACTTCTTTAGCATGGAGACATGAAATACATTGTGTATTGCTGACATGTCTTGTGGTAAATCTAGCTTGTAAGCTACCTTCCAATCCTCTCTGTAATCAGGTAAGGTTCTATATAGCGAGGACTTAACTTACCCTTCTTGCCAAATCTCATCACTCCCTTCATAGGAGCGACCTTGAGAAAGACTAAATCCCCTACTTGGAATTCAAGTGGCATACGACGCGTGTTAGCATAACATTTCTGTCTACTCTGGGTAGTCTCTATCCTCTGTCTGATCTTCTGGATAGCCTGAGTGGTCTCATCTATCATCTCTGTCTGAATGCCCAGCTCCACTTCCATTTCTTTTATTTCACCTGCTTCTTGCCAGCAAATGGGTGATCTGCACTTCCTGCCATACAATGCTTCATAAGGTGCCATCTTGATGATGACCTGATAGCTATTGTTGCAGGCAAACTCAGCTAAGCATAGATACTTGCACCAACTTCCCCTAAATTCTAGCGCACAAGCTCTGAGCATATCTTCTAAATCTGATTTACTCGCTCTGTCTGTCTTTCAGTCTGAGGATGGAAGGCTGTGCTGAACTTGAGTTTGGTACCTAGTGCAGTCTGAACACACTCCCAAAAGCAAGAGGTGAAATGCCCATCTCTATCATAAACAATAGATTTAGGAACTCCGAGAAGTCTAATCACCTCCTTAACATACAGCTGTGCCAACTGCTCTATAGAGTGGGACACCTTGATGGCTAGAAAATGAGCGGACTTGGTCAATCGGTCTACTATTACCCATATTGCATCATATCTGTTTGTAGTTCTTGGAAGACCTGTTATGAAGTCCATGGATATGTCTTCCCACTTCCACTCTGGTATTGGAAGGGGCTGTAGAACCCCTCCTGGTCTCTGGTGCTCTTCTTTGACTCCCTGATATGTCAGGCAGGTACTGATATATTTAGCTACATCTCTTTGAGTCCAGACCACTAGAACCTCTGTTTCACGTCTTGGTACATCTTGGTAGAACCAAGATGCATGAAGTAGGGTGTACTATGAGCTTCCTCTGAAATCTTCCTTTTTAATTCCTCATCATTTTGGACACAAAGGCAGTTCCCCTGATAAAGAACTCCACTGTCTGATACTTGAAACTCTGTATCTTCTTCTTGTATCCCCTGCTTGATCTTCTAGATGTCTGGATCTTCACTTTGCTTTCTCTGTATATCGTCAAGCAAGGTAGACTCTAAGGTCAATGCAGAGAGTTGGCCATAAATAATTTCCATTCCATAATCTGACAACTCCTTCTGCAGTGGCAGGGCTAATGATAACAAAGACATCAGGGATGCACTGGATTTTCTGCTTAGTGCATCTGCCACTTTGTTAGCTTTACCTGGGTGGTAGAGGATTTCACAGTCATAGTCTTTAACCAAATTTAGCCACCTGCGCTGTCTCATGTTTAAGTCTTTATGGGTGAAGAAATACTTTAAACTCTGATGGTCTGTGAAGATTCTGCACTGAACTCCATACAAATAATGTCGCTAGAGTTTCAGTGCAAAGACCACAGCTGTCAGCTCAAGATTATGAGTGGGGTAGTTCTTCTCATAGTCTTTGAGTTGTCTGGAAGCATAAGCTATAACTTTTCCTTCTAGCATGAGTACAGCTCCTAGGCTCATCTTGGAAGCATCACTGTAGATGTCAAAACTGTTGTCATTTTCTGGAACTGTCAGGATGGGAGCACTGGTTAGTCTCTTCTTTAGCTCCAGTAAACTTTGCTCACATTTGTCTGACCATTCAAACTTCTTGTTCTTCCTGGTTAAGGTCGTTAGTGGAGAAGTATCCCGGAAAAGTCTTCCACGAATTTTCTGTAGTACCCAGCTAAACCAAGGAAGCTTCTGATCTCCCTGGCATTCTTAGGTCTACTCCAGTTGTTGACCGCTTCTATTTTGGCTGGATCCACTCGAATACCTTCTTTAGAAATGACGTGACCTAGAAACGCCACTTGCTCCAAACAGAACTCGCACTTTGAGAATTTCGCATAAAGCTGCTTTTGCTGAAGGGTCTGCAGGACTATTCTCAAGTGCGTGTCATGCTCCTCTGGGATTCTGGAATAGATTAGAATGTCATCGATGAACACGATGATAAATTTGTCAAGATATTCTCTGAACACTCTATTCATCAAGTCCATGAAGACTACAGGTGCATTAGTCACACCAAAAGGCATGACTACAAATTTGTAGTGTCCATATCTGGTCCTGGAAACTGTTCTGGGTGTATCACTTCCTTCACTTTCAACTGATGGTACTCAGAACGTAGGTCTATTTTAGAGAACAATATTGCCTTCTTTAGCTGATCATATAGATCATCTATTCTGGAAAGAAGGTACTTGTCCTTAACTGCTACTTTGCTCAACGCTCTAAAATCTATGCACATTAGCATGGATCCGTCTTTCTTCTTAACGAACAACTCTGGAGCTCCCGGGGGTGAATGACTAGGGCGGATGAAACCCTTGTCAAGTAGCTCCTGAAGTTGTTCTTGTAACTCTTTTAGCTCTGCTAGAAAAATTCGGTACGGAGCTTTTGAAATTGGGCTGGTGTCAGGAACCAATCCAATTTCAAACTCCACTTCTCTGTTGGGAGGTAGTTCAGGTAACTCTTCTAGAAATACTTCTGGATACTCACAGACTACCCGAACGTTTTCCTGCTTGGGTCTTTCTTGTTCTTATGTGCTCGGTCCTCAGTACAAATGTACGGGGACGCTCTCTTCTTGACATCTAGTTATGCAGAGAAATAGACTTGATATCTTCCTCTATCATTTCTAAACATACTTATGTATATGAATATAAGAGAAACAAAACTTCTATCTTACTAAAGTGCATATAAGCAATTACTCCATACTGCAAATAATAAAGAAATCATAAAAGGAAAACTTAAATACTTTCTTACTTAAAGACGACAAAGATGGTGCTGATGTGTGATGCTGGAGAATGGAGGCTGCTCTGATACCAACCTGTAATGACCACCCTTCTTACTACTATTACTCTCTAAGGGTGGCCGTTACTTAACTACTGACTCTACTTAACCGGTATGATCGAAACCACGAGGAATCCTTACCGAAAAATTTCGACAGAATCTCCCCTGTACCGGTGACAATAATCATCAATACATGCAAAATAAACCATCAGCCACATGCGGCTTGTATATATACTTCACAACCACGCAGTAATAAAACACAACTTAAAAAAAACTATTCTAGCAATAGCAAATGAATAAATCTCCAACTGTGGGAAACAACCAAACTAACAATGTGGAATAGACTCAATTGGCAACATAAGAAAAAGGAAACGACTCTTTAACAATCTCAACTTCTCTAATAACATTAAAGAATGACTCTAAACAACTTCTTAGCCAAGTCTCCAGGCTTCCATAGTTCAACATCACACACCATGCCCACCATCTTGTCGCCTTCTTCCTTATACTTTAGCTTTTCCTTTATCTGCAGTAGGAGCAATGCAAACTATAAGCCAATGCTTAGTAAGCGCTATCTAACTCACAAAACTCGAAAGAGCATATAATATGAAGAATGCTAAAACTGAAATGCTAAAGAGAAAAGTGACTCATGCTCAACTAATAGCAAAACTCAGAAAATAATCTGCATACTCATGATACACAAGAATAAAGCTGCATGCTGAAAGGTAAAGCTAATCATGCTCAATAAACTAATTAGGATGAAATGCTAAACATGTAAAGCTACTCATGCTCCTCTAATAGCAAAGGAATCAAAAATACTGAAATGCAAAACATGTAAAGCTACTCATGCTCTTCTAATAGCAAATAACAGTAAGATAATCTAAATAATATGCTAGCACAAAAGAAAGCTAAACTTACTGATTTTAAAACAAAGTGAAACTTATTTCATTTCTTCTAAACTTATTCTTTTATCTCGTTATTTTAAAACTTAATCTTTTATACTTTTATACTTATGTGAAACTTATTTTACTTGTTCAAATGCTTATACTTATAATACTTCAAAATAGTAATCAACTTCTCTTGGGCCCAGGCTTAGTCCCAAAGCGCGCTCCCTAATAGAAACTGGGGTAGCGAGCCACCAGTCCTACGAGGGTAAAGACCTCGGTCTTACTAGGGCCAAGACCTTGGAATTGGTCACCTGGATTTATTTAACGACAACCTCGGAAGTCGGGTACTAGCCTCTTAAAAATAAATTACTTATTTACTTCTTCTTTAAATGTCTTGACATGTTAACAAGCACCTTATGTGCCAAAATCGCTAAAGTCTTGACTTTGGGATCTACTTAAGGCCTTGGCCTTCTTATTTCTTTTCTTTATCTTTCTTATACTTGTTAATACTTTTAAAAGAATACTTCTTTAAAAAGAAACTGAAATGTTTAAGCAAATTCTAACTATGAAATGCTTAAACCAAAAATCTGCTTACTATACTTATAAAATCTGCATACTATTCTACATACTATACTTGTAAAGATCTGCATATCATACAAACTTAAACTAAATCTAAAACTTGTTGGAATTAAAACCTTAAATCTTGCTACATCAGAGATAAAGAAGGAGAGCAAAGAATGCATGCTACTCAATAATCTCTAGCTATTCCTGTGCTAAACCAACAAAACTAAATCTGTTTAAGGTCACAAGCAACCTAAAAGCATAGAACTATCTCATAAAACCATTTATGAAAACATACTATGAAGAAACTTATAGTACAATCCTCATAATAATTAACTCTTAAAACAGAAATTAAACACACTCTTATGCATCTGATATTTACTAGCTTTGTAAGTTGAGTTAAGCATGGATAAGCTTCTAATCTTCTAAGGGAAAACAAACTAGAACTAGAGACATAAACTGTAACGACCCAGCCCTCTTGGCCCATTTGGCGGCCCATTTGGCGACCTCTCATGTCGTCGACCGTCGGCCCTTATGTCGTCGGCCCATTTGGCGACCTCTAATGTCGTCGACCGACGACCCTTGGCCGTGCCGTTACTCACTAGTACTTTCCACCCCTGGTCAGTGGATTTTTGCCTCCCCCAGGATTCGAACTCTAAACCTCCAGGCTTAAGTATTAGAGTTTATGAATCCTGGTAACCAAGTGAGATGAAGGAGATGTGTGTGGCGGTGGCTCGGCTAAGGCAAATGAAGACCTGCTTAAGTTATTTGGTTATGTTAACATGGACTAGTGTGTTATGTTATTGTCCGTATGACTTCAAGATATTCTTAAATGTTTCATTTTCGAAAGAAATTTTAATATGCATATATGCTTCCGCAAATAGAAATGGTTAAGTACGTAACCTCGCACCCTACTAGCAGGTGGGGCGGGCGTTACAAGTTGGTATCAGAGCCAGGTTTAGCCTTTCCGCTATACACACATCAAGCCTCCACCCTGCCGCTCCAAGTAAGACTTTCTGTACTTACTCTATGTATGATAGGAAATGTTTTAATATACATGAACCTAGGTATGACTGATATGGATTTTCTTCATGTATGATAAGCAATGTTTAATGTGTACGAATATAAGTAGGGATGACTCTAGACTTATGCTAGCCTCATTGTTATTTATGAAAATAGATATGGCTAGAAGACGTGGTAACCGGGCTGATGAGACAGTGACCCCACTAGATCTGACCCAGGTAGTCACCGATCTCCAGCGTCAGATCACGGAACAACAACAAGTAATCACTGCTCTGATGAATCAGTAAGGAAACCCTGTCACCCCACCAACAAATCAGAATGCAGCGCCCGTCATACCACTAGTTGCACCAGTACCACCGGTAGCCCCTGCCCCAGTGGTCCGATAGGAGACTTACTTGATACAGTGGCTAAGGCTGAAGCCGGAGAACTTCTCGGGTACTTGTGAGCCATGGGACGCTCAAGCCTGGTTCAAGACAGTAGAAAGTATTGTGGAATTATTGGACTGACCTATATCGGAAAAGATCAAATGTGTGTCATTCTGTTTTTCCGGAGACGCAAGAATGTGGTCGGAAAGAGTTAAGGCTAAGAGACAAATTAATCTGATGAACTGGACGGACTTCGAGACAGAGTTCTTCGAAGAATTCACCGAGTTCCGGCACTACGATGAGTTCACCGAGTTCCGGCAAGGTGACTTATCAGTAAACGAAGCAGTAAAGTGCTTCAATCGTCTTGCACGCCTCTGCCAAGAGTTAGTCAGCACGGAAAGAGAAAGGGTTAGACTGATGCTGAAGATGCTCCGACCCGAGATAGCACTAAATGTGGCCGGCGGAATTAATAGACCGCACCACAGACTACAGAAGAACTGGTCAGCGGTGCCTTGATCACCGAGCATTATCAGAAGGTGATGAACAAGAATAAGAATCAGGGACAGACGCAAGGGAAGAAATCTCAAAGTACCAAACCAATCTGGAAAGGAAACTCTAATGGAAAAAGGAAACAATGGGACAACACCAAAGGAGGACCAGCAAATAAGCAACCTAAGTAACCTCAGTGTACCATTTGTGGAAAGCAACATTCTGGAGTATGTCGCAAGGGTACGAGAAAATGTTACAGTTGCGGACGGGAGGGACACATGGCCTGAGACTGCCCTACCCAGTCCCAGACACCGTTCCAGCAGAATGACCAGAACAGAAGTGCTCCCTCACAGCTACACTATATGTAAGCTGCCATTGAAGGTTCTCCGATTAGCCAAGGGAGATTGGAAGCCCAGCCGACTACGACGAACGCTAGGGTTTTCTCTCTCACCAAAGATGATGTGGCGAGTGCCTCTACAGTTGTCACAAGTCAGCTACCTATTTTCAGTCAATATGCTAATGTGCTATTTGATACTGGGGCAACACATTCGTTTGTCTCTACACCCTTCATGGAGAAGTTAGAGATATCACCACAAGCTTTAAATGGCAAATTCTTGACAACCCTATCGTCGGGAGAAGTAATGCCATCTACTCATATGCTGCGAGTCGCACCCATCAGAATCGCAGACAGAGAACTCTACTGTGATCTGATAGTGCTTGACATGCAAGATTATGACAGTATATTGGGCATGGATTTTCTGACCAAGTACGGCGCTTCCATCGTGTGTCGTCAAAGAAAAGTGGTCTTCCGACCTGAAGCGGAACCGATATTCGAGTTCATAGGGGAACCCAGGGAAAATCAGTGCTATGGGGCTGAAGATGTGACCAGACAACTCTCTACCCTGACTATAGCACCAACGTTGTTCGATGATGTATTAGAAAAGCAGACTCGTGACTTGAGTATCCAGCGGATAAAGCAAGAAGTGTTAGAGGGAAAGAATGACAAATTCCGTATCGCTGACAGTGAGATATTATACCTCAAGGATCGCTTATGTCCCGATGACCCAGAGTTGTGGAAGAAGATACTAGAAGAAGCCCACGCAACACCCTATGAAATGCATCCAGGATCTATCAAAATGTACCAAGATTTGAGAAAGAAATTTTGGTGGTCCGGTATGAAAAGAGATGTGGCTCAGTACGTCAGCACCTGCCTAACCTGTCAGAGGGTCAAAGCAGAACACCAGAGGCCTGGAGGATTACTGCAACCTGTCCAAATTCCAGAATGGAAATGGGAAGATATCTCTATGGACTTTATTTCAGGACTACCTAAGACAACAAACGGCTATGACGCTATATGGGTAATCGTGGATAGATTAACCAAATCCGCCCACTTTTTAGCAATCAAGATGACTTATTCAATTGAGCAACTAGCTCAGTTATATGTCAAGGAAATTGTTAGATTACATGGGATTCCTAAGACCATCATTTCTGACAGAGATGGTCGCTTTATTTCACATTTTTGGGAATGTGTTCAGAAGGCTTTAGGTACAAAGTTATTGTTCAGTATTGCCTTCCACCCTCAGACCGACGGACAAACAGAAAGGGTGAACCAAGTACTAAAAGACATGTTACAGGCTTGCGCCTTAGACTTCAAAGGGAGCTGGTGCCGATATTTATGCTTAGCGGAATTCGCCTACAATAATAGTCACCAAGCTACTATTGGAATGGCGCCCTACGAGGCTCTGTACGGGAGGAAATGTAGATCTCCTATATGTTGGTACGAAGGTGGTGAAAAGAAAGAGATGGGATTCCAAACAGAATTCATCGATAACACCACCCGTGCTATACAGAACATCCACCAAAGAATAGAAACTGCGCATAGTCGACAGAAAAATTACGCGGATAAGCGACGACGACCATTGGAATTCAGTATCGGAGACTCAGTATTCCTCAAAATAGTGCCTATGAAAGGAGTAATGAGGTTTGGTAAAAAGGGAAAGTTAAGCCCACGCTATGTGGGACCATATCAAATTCTGAAAAGAATTGGCAAGGTCGCTTATGAAATAGAGTTACCTCAGGAGATGTCAGCCATCCACAACGTGTTCCACGTTTCAATGCTCAAGAAATGTATTCCGAGCACGGAACATGTAATCGAACCACGAACAGTACAAGTGCAGGAGGATCTAACCTATGAGAGCCGACCGGTTCAAATATTAAATCGGGATGTCAAAAGACTGAGGAACAAAGAAGTACCCTTAGTAAAGGTCCTGTGACAAAATCAACGGTTCGAAGAAGCCACTTGGGAATGAGAAGACGATATGAAATGGAAGTATCCGGAGCTATTTTAAGTTCGAGGACAAACTTTCTATGAGGTATGGCGTACTGTAACACCCACGAAATGCTAAGCTATACCTAGGAGTATTTTTCTTTAAAATAGAAGAATAAAAGAAAGAAAGAGAAAAATGGAAAAATAGAAACCAAAATAAAAAGAGGTGAGGTCAAGGATTGAACCTTGAACCTCCCACAAATGATATAGTTAAATTGGTGCATAAAACCACTAGAGTAATGAATGATATGTAAATAGGAAAGAATAGAAATATTAGTTAAAGGTGAGAGGATGGTTAAGTAAAGGAACAAGAGAAAACCAAGTAGCTTACTTTCTCTTCCTCTTGGTTAAGAGAAGAAGCAAGCAAAAGACAAGTTGCTTGCTTCCCTCCTCTCTATTTTCGTGGAATTAAAAGAGTGAAGAAAATAGGAGGGCTGAATGAAGGTATGTTCATTACATAGGAAAAAATAGGATGGAAAGAAGAAAAGACAAGTGATTAATCCTTTCTTCTTCTTCCTCCTTTCCCTCTCCTTCTTCATTCTCCACCGAAACCAAAAGCTCTCCCCCTCCTCATTTCCAAAAGCTAAGCTAAGGTTCCTCTCCTAGAAAACTAATTTACAAGAAGGAGCCTTCAAGGTCTACCCCTTCCAAGCAAGAGAAATCAAAGGGAGTGCTAGAAGAAGAAGCTCTCTTCTTCCTCTTCACCTAGAGTACCTTTCTTTAAGAAAAACCACAAGCGAAAGGATGTAAGTATCCCCTCACCTGTGGTACAAGTTGCTTTTGTTTTTACATAGGAGTAGAATGCTTAAAACCTAGGGTCACAAGTTGGAACTTTCGGCCAAGTATAAAATAAAAAGAAAGATTT